>NC_068418.1:3802416-3922416 GCF_023724105.1 Carassius gibelio
TTGGCCCAGTCCCACCCA
Organism: Carassius gibelio; assembly: GCF_023724105.1. Taxonomy (NCBI): domain Eukaryota; kingdom Metazoa; phylum Chordata; class Actinopteri; order Cypriniformes; family Cyprinidae; genus Carassius; species Carassius gibelio. The sequence goes on from NC_068418.1 coordinate 3,802,435, forward strand.
AATCAGCACAGAAAGCTTCTCTGGAGTCTGACTGTCAATAATCATCCAAAAAAAGAGGAAATTTCCATTCACCTTGGCGAGGGGACCTCAAAACGTGCTAAGGTGGCGTGTCCGAGGTGGCTCGAAAAGGGGCGTGGCGACAGGCCAGTAGGTGGCGCCGTAAGCTGAAAAATAGGGAAAATGTAATGTAAAAAGACAATCAAACAAAGATGAAAACACCCGAAACACTGCGGGATCGTAGTACCCTCCCCTGTCTGCAACGTCACCGGGCCTTGTCCCGATCGGCCTGACGGTGGAACTGCAGCGACGGAAAGTACGGCATCGCTCGTAACTCCCAAACGGTTGGTCGCAGAGCCACGTGCCTTATGTCATCGGAATCCTTGGCTCGAGCCGAACGAGACGCAGGTCTCAGATTGGCTCGTCGCTCTGACGAAATTTTCGGGTATTTTGGATTTTGTCGAAAACCTTCTTTTGCAACCTAGCGCCAGGTATTTGGCCCAGTCCCACCCAAATCAGCACAGAAAGCTTCTCTGGAGTCTGACTGTCAATAATCATCCAAAAAAAGAGGAAATTTCCATTCACCTTGGCGAGGGGACCTCAAAACGTGCTAAGGTGGCGTGTCCGAGGTGGCTCGAAAAGGGGCGTGGCGACAGGCCAGTAGGTGGCGCCGTAAGCTGAAAAATAGGGAAAATGTAATGTAAAAAGACAATCAAACAAAGATGAAAACACCCGAAACACTGCGGGATCGTAGTACCCTCCCCTGTCTGCAACGTCACCGGGCCTTGTCCCGATCGGCCTGACGGTGGAACTGCAGCGACGGAAAGTACGGCATCGCTCGTAACTCCCAAACGGTTGGTCGCAGAGCCACGTGCCTTATGTCATCGGAATCCTTGGCTCGAGCCGAACGAGACGCAGGTCTCAGATTGGCTCGTCGCTCTGACGAAATTTTCGGGTATTTTGGATTTTGTCGAAAACCTTCTTTTGCAACCTAGCGCCAGGTATTTGGCCCAGTCCCACCCAAATCAGCACAGAAAGCTTCTCTGGAGTCTGACTGTCAATAATCATCCAAAAAAAGAGGAAATTTCCATTCACCTTGGCGAGGGGACCTCAAAACGTGCTAAGGTGGCGTGTCCGAGGTGGCTCGAAAAGGGGCGTGGCGACAGGCCAGTAGGTGGCGCCGTAAGCTGAAAAATAGGGAAAATGTAATGTAAAAAGACAATCAAACAAAGATGAAAACACCCGAAACACTGCGGGATCGTAGTACCCTCCCCTGTCTGCAACGTCACCGGGCCTTGTCCCGATCGGCCTGACGGTGGAACTGCAGCGACGGAAAGTACGGCATCGCTCGTAACTCCCAAACGGTTGGTCGCAGAGCCACGTGCCTTATGTCATCGGAATCCTTGGCTCGAGCCGAACGAGACGCAGGTCTCAGATTGGCTCGTCGCTCTGACGAAATTTTCGGGTATTTTGGATTTTGTCGAAAACCTTCTTTTGCAACCTAGCGCCAGGTATTTGGCCCAGTCCCACCCAAATCAGCACAGAAAGCTTCTCTGGAGTCTGACTGTCAATAATCATCCAAAAAAAGAGGAAATTTCCATTCACCTTGGCGAGGGGACCTCAAAACGTGCTAAGGTGGCGTGTCCGAGGTGGCTCGAAAAGGGGCGTGGCGACAGGCCAGTAGGTGGCGCCGTAAGCTGAAAAATAGGGAAAATGTAATGTAAAAAGACAATCAAACAAAGATGAAAACACCCGAAACACTGCGGGATCGTAGTACCCTCCCCTGTCTGCAACGTCACCGGGCCTTGTCCCGATCGGCCTGACGGTGGAACTGCAGCGACGGAAAGTACGGCATCGCTCGTAACTCCCAAACGGTTGGTCGCAGAGCCACGTGCCTTATGTCATCGGAATCCTTGGCTCGAGCCGAACGAGACGCAGGTCTCAGATTGGCTCGTCGCTCTGACGAAATTTTCGGGTATTTTGGATTTTGTCGAAAACCTTCTTTTGCAACCTAGCGCCAGGTATTTGGCCCAGTCCCACCCAAATCAGCACAGAAAGCTTCTCTGGAGTCTGACTGTCAATAATCATCCAAAAAAAGAGGAAATTTCCATTCACCTTGGCGAGGGGACCTCAAAACGTGCTAAGGTGGCGTGTCCGAGGTGGCTCGAAAAGGGGCGTGGCGACAGGCCAGTAGGTGGCGCCGTAAGCTGAAAAATAGGGAAAATGTAATGTAAAAAGACAATCAAACAAAGATGAAAACACCCGAAACACTGCGGGATCGTAGTACCCTCCCCTGTCTGCAACGTCACCGGGCCTTGTCCCGATCGGCCTGACGGTGGAACTGCAGCGACGGAAAGTACGGCATCGCTCGTAACTCCCAAACGGTTGGTCGCAGAGCCACGTGCCTTATGTCATCGGAATCCTTGGCTCGAGCCGAACGAGACGCAGGTCTCAGATTGGCTCGTCGCTCTGACGAAATTTTCGGGTATTTTGGATTTTGTCGAAAACCTTCTTTTGCAACCTAGCGCCAGGTATTTGGCCCAGTCCCACCCAAATCAGCACAGAAAGCTTCTCTGGAGTCTGACTGTCAATAATCATCCAAAAAAAGAGGAAATTTCCATTCACCTTGGCGAGGGGACCTCAAAACGTGCTAAGGTGGCGTGTCCGAGGTGGCTCGAAAAGGGGCGTGGCGACAGGCCAGTAGGTGGCGCCGTAAGCTGAAAAATAGGGAAAATGTAATGTAAAAAGACAATCAAACAAAGATGAAAACACCCGAAACACTGCGGGATCGTAGTACCCTCCCCTGTCTGCAACGTCACCGGGCCTTGTCCCGATCGGCCTGACGGTGGAACTGCAGCGACGGAAAGTACGGCATCGCTCGTAACTCCCAAACGGTTGGTCGCAGAGCCACGTGCCTTATGTCATCGGAATCCTTGGCTCGAGCCGAACGAGACGCAGGTCTCAGATTGGCTCGTCGCTCTGACGAAATTTTCGGGTATTTTGGATTTTGTCGAAAACCTTCTTTTGCAACCTAGCGCCAGGTATTTGGCCCAGTCCCACCCAAATCAGCACAGAAAGCTTCTCTGGAGTCTGACTGTCAATAATCATCCAAAAAAAGAGGAAATTTCCATTCACCTTGGCGAGGGGACCTCAAAACGTGCTAAGGTGGCGTGTCCGAGGTGGCTCGAAAAGGGGCGTGGCGACAGGCCAGTAGGTGGCGCCGTAAGCTGAAAAATAGGGAAAATGTAATGTAAAAAGACAATCAAACAAAGATGAAAACACCCGAAACACTGCGGGATCGTAGTACCCTCCCCTGTCTGCAACGTCACCGGGCCTTGTCCCGATCGGCCTGACGGTGGAACTGCAGCGACGGAAAGTACGGCATCGCTCGTAACTCCCAAACGGTTGGTCGCAGAGCCACGTGCCTTATGTCATCGGAATCCTTGGCTCGAGCCGAACGAGACGCAGGTCTCAGATTGGCTCGTCGCTCTGACGAAATTTTCGGGTATTTTGGATTTTGTCGAAAACCTTCTTTTGCAACCTAGCGCCAGGTATTTGGCCCAGTCCCACCCAAATCAGCACAGAAAGCTTCTCTGGAGTCTGACTGTCAATAATCATCCAAAAAAAGAGGAAATTTCCATTCACCTTGGCGAGGGGACCTCAAAACGTGCTAAGGTGGCGTGTCCGAGGTGGCTCGAAAAGGGGCGTGGCGACAGGCCAGTAGGTGGCGCCGTAAGCTGAAAAATAGGGAAAATGTAATGTAAAAAGACAATCAAACAAAGATGAAAACACCCGAAACACTGCGGGATCGTAGTACCCTCCCCTGTCTGCAACGTCACCGGGCCTTGTCCCGATCGGCCTGACGGTGGAACTGCAGCGACGGAAAGTACGGCATCGCTCGTAACTCCCAAACGGTTGGTCGCAGAGCCACGTGCCTTATGTCATCGGAATCCTTGGCTCGAGCCGAACGAGACGCAGGTCTCAGATTGGCTCGTCGCTCTGACGAAATTTTCGGGTATTTTGGATTTTGTCGAAAACCTTCTTTTGCAACCTAGCGCCAGGTATTTGGCCCAGTCCCACCCAAATCAGCACAGAAAGCTTCTCTGGAGTCTGACTGTCAATAATCATCCAAAAAAAGAGGAAATTTCCATTCACCTTGGCGAGGGGACCTCAAAACGTGCTAAGGTGGCGTGTCCGAGGTGGCTCGAAAAGGGGCGTGGCGACAGGCCAGTAGGTGGCGCCGTAAGCTGAAAAATAGGGAAAATGTAATGTAAAAAGACAATCAAACAAAGATGAAAACACCCGAAACACTGCGGGATCGTAGTACCCTCCCCTGTCTGCAACGTCACCGGGCCTTGTCCCGATCGGCCTGACGGTGGAACTGCAGCGACGGAAAGTACGGCATCGCTCGTAACTCCCAAACGGTTGGTCGCAGAGCCACGTGCCTTATGTCATCGGAATCCTTGGCTCGAGCCGAACGAGACGCAGGTCTCAGATTGGCTCGTCGCTCTGACGAAATTTTCGGGTATTTTGGATTTTGTCGAAAACCTTCTTTTGCAACCTAGCGCCAGGTATTTGGCCCAGTCCCACCCAAATCAGCACAGAAAGCTTCTCTGGAGTCTGACTGTCAATAATCATCCAAAAAAAGAGGAAATTTCCATTCACCTTGGCGAGGGGACCTCAAAACGTGCTAAGGTGGCGTGTCCGAGGTGGCTCGAAAAGGGGCGTGGCGACAGGCCAGTAGGTGGCGCCGTAAGCTGAAAAATAGGGAAAATGTAATGTAAAAAGACAATCAAACAAAGATGAAAACACCCGAAACACTGCGGGATCGTAGTACCCTCCCCTGTCTGCAACGTCACCGGGCCTTGTCCCGATCGGCCTGACGGTGGAACTGCAGCGACGGAAAGTACGGCATCGCTCGTAACTCCCAAACGGTTGGTCGCAGAGCCACGTGCCTTATGTCATCGGAATCCTTGGCTCGAGCCGAACGAGACGCAGGTCTCAGATTGGCTCGTCGCTCTGACGAAATTTTCGGGTATTTTGGATTTTGTCGAAAACCTTCTTTTGCAACCTAGCGCCAGGTATTTGGCCCAGTCCCACCCAAATCAGCACAGAAAGCTTCTCTGGAGTCTGACTGTCAATAATCATCCAAAAAAAGAGGAAATTTCCATTCACCTTGGCGAGGGGACCTCAAAACGTGCTAAGGTGGCGTGTCCGAGGTGGCTCGAAAAGGGGCGTGGCGACAGGCCAGTAGGTGGCGCCGTAAGCTGAAAAATAGGGAAAATGTAATGTAAAAAGACAATCAAACAAAGATGAAAACACCCGAAACACTGCGGGATCGTAGTACCCTCCCCTGTCTGCAACGTCACCGGGCCTTGTCCCGATCGGCCTGACGGTGGAACTGCAGCGACGGAAAGTACGGCATCGCTCGTAACTCCCAAACGGTTGGTCGCAGAGCCACGTGCCTTATGTCATCGGAATCCTTGGCTCGAGCCGAACGAGACGCAGGTCTCAGATTGGCTCGTCGCTCTGACGAAATTTTCGGGTATTTTGGATTTTGTCGAAAACCTTCTTTTGCAACCTAGCGCCAGGTATTTGGCCCAGTCCCACCCAAATCAGCACAGAAAGCTTCTCTGGAGTCTGACTGTCAATAATCATCCAAAAAAAGAGGAAATTTCCATTCACCTTGGCGAGGGGACCTCAAAACGTGCTAAGGTGGCGTGTCCGAGGTGGCTCGAAAAGGGGCGTGGCGACAGGCCAGTAGGTGGCGCCGTAAGCTGAAAAATAGGGAAAATGTAATGTAAAAAGACAATCAAACAAAGATGAAAACACCCGAAACACTGCGGGATCGTAGTACCCTCCCCTGTCTGCAACGTCACCGGGCCTTGTCCCGATCGGCCTGACGGTGGAACTGCAGCGACGGAAAGTACGGCATCGCTCGTAACTCCCAAACGGTTGGTCGCAGAGCCACGTGCCTTATGTCATCGGAATCCTTGGCTCGAGCCGAACGAGACGCAGGTCTCAGATTGGCTCGTCGCTCTGACGAAATTTTCGGGTATTTTGGATTTTGTCGAAAACCTTCTTTTGCAACCTAGCGCCAGGTATTTGGCCCAGTCCCACCCAAATCAGCACAGAAAGCTTCTCTGGAGTCTGACTGTCAATAATCATCCAAAAAAAGAGGAAATTTCCATTCACCTTGGCGAGGGGACCTCAAAACGTGCTAAGGTGGCGTGTCCGAGGTGGCTCGAAAAGGGGCGTGGCGACAGGCCAGTAGGTGGCGCCGTAAGCTGAAAAATAGGGAAAATGTAATGTAAAAAGACAATCAAACAAAGATGAAAACACCCGAAACACTGCGGGATCGTAGTACCCTCCCCTGTCTGCAACGTCACCGGGCCTTGTCCCGATCGGCCTGACGGTGGAACTGCAGCGACGGAAAGTACGGCATCGCTCGTAACTCCCAAACGGTTGGTCGCAGAGCCACGTGCCTTATGTCATCGGAATCCTTGGCTCGAGCCGAACGAGACGCAGGTCTCAGATTGGCTCGTCGCTCTGACGAAATTTTCGGGTATTTTGGATTTTGTCGAAAACCTTCTTTTGCAACCTAGCGCCAGGTATTTGGCCCAGTCCCACCCAAATCAGCACAGAAAGCTTCTCTGGAGTCTGACTGTCAATAATCATCCAAAAAAAGAGGAAATTTCCATTCACCTTGGCGAGGGGACCTCAAAACGTGCTAAGGTGGCGTGTCCGAGGTGGCTCGAAAAGGGGCGTGGCGACAGGCCAGTAGGTGGCGCCGTAAGCTGAAAAATAGGGAAAATGTAATGTAAAAAGACAATCAAACAAAGATGAAAACACCCGAAACACTGCGGGATCGTAGTACCCTCCCCTGTCTGCAACGTCACCGGGCCTTGTCCCGATCGGCCTGACGGTGGAACTGCAGCGACGGAAAGTACGGCATCGCTCGTAACTCCCAAACGGTTGGTCGCAGAGCCACGTGCCTTATGTCATCGGAATCCTTGGCTCGAGCCGAACGAGACGCAGGTCTCAGATTGGCTCGTCGCTCTGACGAAATTTTCGGGTATTTTGGATTTTGTCGAAAACCTTCTTTTGCAACCTAGCGCCAGGTATTTGGCCCAGTCCCACCCAAATCAGCACAGAAAGCTTCTCTGGAGTCTGACTGTCAATAATCATCCAAAAAAAGAGGAAATTTCCATTCACCTTGGCGAGGGGACCTCAAAACGTGCTAAGGTGGCGTGTCCGAGGTGGCTCGAAAAGGGGCGTGGCGACAGGCCAGTAGGTGGCGCCGTAAGCTGAAAAATAGGGAAAATGTAATGTAAAAAGACAATCAAACAAAGATGAAAACACCCGAAACACTGCGGGATCGTAGTACCCTCCCCTGTCTGCAACGTCACCGGGCCTTGTCCCGATCGGCCTGACGGTGGAACTGCAGCGACGGAAAGTACGGCATCGCTCGTAACTCCCAAACGGTTGGTCGCAGAGCCACGTGCCTTATGTCATCGGAATCCTTGGCTCGAGCCGAACGAGACGCAGGTCTCAGATTGGCTCGTCGCTCTGACGAAATTTTCGGGTATTTTGGATTTTGTCGAAAACCTTCTTTTGCAACCTAGCGCCAGGTATTTGGCCCAGTCCCACCCAAATCAGCACAGAAAGCTTCTCTGGAGTCTGACTGTCAATAATCATCCAAAAAAAGAGGAAATTTCCATTCACCTTGGCGAGGGGACCTCAAAACGTGCTAAGGTGGCGTGTCCGAGGTGGCTCGAAAAGGGGCGTGGCGACAGGCCAGTAGGTGGCGCCGTAAGCTGAAAAATAGGGAAAATGTAATGTAAAAAGACAATCAAACAAAGATGAAAACACCCGAAACACTGCGGGATCGTAGTACCCTCCCCTGTCTGCAACGTCACCGGGCCTTGTCCCGATCGGCCTGACGGTGGAACTGCAGCGACGGAAAGTACGGCATCGCTCGTAACTCCCAAACGGTTGGTCGCAGAGCCACGTGCCTTATGTCATCGGAATCCTTGGCTCGAGCCGAACGAGACGCAGGTCTCAGATTGGCTCGTCGCTCTGACGAAATTTTCGGGTATTTTGGATTTTGTCGAAAACCTTCTTTTGCAACCTAGCGCCAGGTATTTGGCCCAGTCCCACCCAAATCAGCACAGAAAGCTTCTCTGGAGTCTGACTGTCAATAATCATCCAAAAAAAGAGGAAATTTCCATTCACCTTGGCGAGGGGACCTCAAAACGTGCTAAGGTGGCGTGTCCGAGGTGGCTCGAAAAGGGGCGTGGCGACAGGCCAGTAGGTGGCGCCGTAAGCTGAAAAATAGGGAAAATGTAATGTAAAAAGACAATCAAACAAAGATGAAAACACCCGAAACACTGCGGGATCGTAGTACCCTCCCCTGTCTGCAACGTCACCGGGCCTTGTCCCGATCGGCCTGACGGTGGAACTGCAGCGACGGAAAGTACGGCATCGCTCGTAACTCCCAAACGGTTGGTCGCAGAGCCACGTGCCTTATGTCATCGGAATCCTTGGCTCGAGCCGAACGAGACGCAGGTCTCAGATTGGCTCGTCGCTCTGACGAAATTTTCGGGTATTTTGGATTTTGTCGAAAACCTTCTTTTGCAACCTAGCGCCAGGTATTTGGCCCAGTCCCACCCAAATCAGCACAGAAAGCTTCTCTGGAGTCTGACTGTCAATAATCATCCAAAAAAAGAGGAAATTTCCATTCACCTTGGCGAGGGGACCTCAAAACGTGCTAAGGTGGCGTGTCCGAGGTGGCTCGAAAAGGGGCGTGGCGACAGGCCAGTAGGTGGCGCCGTAAGCTGAAAAATAGGGAAAATGTAATGTAAAAAGACAATCAAACAAAGATGAAAACACCCGAAACACTGCGGGATCGTAGTACCCTCCCCTGTCTGCAACGTCACCGGGCCTTGTCCCGATCGGCCTGACGGTGGAACTGCAGCGACGGAAAGTACGGCATCGCTCGTAACTCCCAAACGGTTGGTCGCAGAGCCACGTGCCTTATGTCATCGGAATCCTTGGCTCGAGCCGAACGAGACGCAGGTCTCAGATTGGCTCGTCGCTCTGACGAAATTTTCGGGTATTTTGGATTTTGTCGAAAACCTTCTTTTGCAACCTAGCGCCAGGTATTTGGCCCAGTCCCACCCAAATCAGCACAGAAAGCTTCTCTGGAGTCTGACTGTCAATAATCATCCAAAAAAAGAGGAAATTTCCATTCACCTTGGCGAGGGGACCTCAAAACGTGCTAAGGTGGCGTGTCCGAGGTGGCTCGAATGGCTATAACTCCGGGAAGGAGTGAGATCCCTTCACCCAAATCGGCACACCTGTGCAGGGGCTCAGTCCGAGGCCAGGTGAAAAAGGGCGCGGCGACAGGCCACTAGGTGGCGCTGTAAGCGACAACAAAATTAATACGAATCGAAAAAAAGGACAAACAAACAACATGGAGACAGATACAGCTAGGCTGCAGTCAGTCCAATCTACTTTCAAAGTAAGGTCTGCGCTATGTTCGAACTAAACTACCCACCAGGGTCTGATTTTTCAAGAGCGTAAGTGACTTTGTTTCACAGGCGCACAACACGTATCTCGCATGTGACAGAACTCCCCATTCTGAAATGGAAATAAATAAAAAACTGTAAAAACCTCTTCTGCTTTGTTTCACCAACAATTTCAGGGGAGAGCGCGAACGCAGTCCCCCACTACCATAAATTATGCAGTCGAGATTCCCGCATTTGGGGAATTCGCAGGGGTCAGCATGGCCGGAGTGCAATGGACAAGCCTCGCCCTGGGTGAACCGCCTTCTTGATCATGGTGTCTCCCCTGCCAGGTAAGTATGAAGGCCCAGGCGGTCAGCCAGAGGTCTGATTTGCATCTCTACCATCCTCACCAACGGTTAGCCCTCCGCCCCCGCTCCAGGAAAGGAAGGACGGGTGCCTTCCGTTACTGGCCTGGAAACTGCCAAGCTCATGGGCCGGTGCTTCCCAACGCCAGTTTTAGATGACTCTCTTTAAACAAACACACCTGATTCGATGCACCACCTCGTCTGTGAAAGACTTCAAGACCTCAGGTGGGTGCATCGTTAGTGGAAGAGTCCAAGACCCCAGGAGGACACATCAGGAAAAAAGTTTGCAATAAACCACAGCATCTGCAATGGCAGCTCTCATTCCTTGTTCTGCTATTCGACACAATAAATGGCAATCCCCAAAAAGGGAAAGCACACCGTTCCTGGAGACACTGCAATACCAGGCCGATGCATGGAGTGGACGGAGCAAGCCCCGGCTCCAGCTCCGTGATCTAAAAATCCATTTAATATGTAGTCCCCGGATGGGGGACGTATCAGATATTAAACTGATAAGAACAGATTTTTTTTTTTTTTTTTTTTTGAAAAAATTTTATTGTCACAATACATTTTGGTTACATGCACACATTTGTTTTGTTAAAACACATTATACAATGGTTGTTGTTGTTGTTTTTGTTGTTGTTGTTTAATGCACAGGATAATTTTTAAATTAATTAATACACAAATAAAAACATTTTGTATTGAGTGTGTTTTTTGTTGTTGTTGTGTGTCTGTAGTTCTAGAGAAAATAAAAAATAAAAACAGTGTTATTAAAATCAAAAGACAGGTTTAAAAACGTTCTCTTCTGTTGTGCAAAAACGGGTATGTCCTTTAAAGAAAAAAGATTAAACCATCAGCTCAGTTCCTCAAAACCAGTCCCAGAGGCCTGACCCTTCTGGGCCCAGAGGAGATCCTCTTAAACCGAGGCACCGCTGTCCCACTTCAGGTGTTTGGGGGCATCTACGGGCAGTCAGGGCTCGTGGCTATGGGGACCTTTCCCGTGTAGCTCTGACCCTCCACATCCGAATGGCGACATGCGGTGTACTCCTGCAGCCTTGATTTGGCTAGCTGGATGGTGGCGTGCAGGGACCCCTGCATGCGCTTCCCTACCAGTAGGTTTCTGGAGGTCCATATGGCGTCTTGGATGCAGAGGATGGTAAGCCATAGCTTAGGGGGTGTTTTTGCTGGCATTTGTTTTTGGCTCACCCCTCCTCTCCCCATTGGGTAGTCTGGGACCCCCCCTACTGGTAGGTACGGGAATTGCTGGGGGCCAGCTGTCGCCCACAGGTCCCTCACAGCGCTGCACTCCCATAAGGCGTGCCTCACGGTCTCGGGGGCGCCACATCCGGACCGCGGGCAGATGGGGTTCTTTGACATGCCTCGGGAGTGCATCACGGCCCTGACCGGGAGGATCTCATGGGCAACCATCCAAGCCAGGTCTCGGTGTCGGTTGTGAAGAGCTGAGTGGGACACATTCCGCCAAACGTTTTGGGCTTCACCTAGAGTGAGCCCGCGTACTGGACACACTTGTTCCCGTTCCTGCACAAGAGAGAGTATAGAGCGATGATTGGTTAAAACAGTCACACTTTCTTTTACCAAATTCAATTTCTTTAAAAAGTTCTTTATGTGTGTGTATGCTGGGGGTTGGTGAAAGGAAACTGGCATTGTCAAGTCTGTCTGTACAATATTTTGGGTTCTTAAGTAGGACCCCATCCAAAACCGGGTCATGGCTCCTGTTTTGTCTTGTTTGGATGGGGTTCGGGCATATTTTATATGTAGTGCAGTATAAAAAGCTCCTAAAAACAAGTAGGGGTCTGGCACTCCTTTTCCTCCATTTTGGGGTGCTTTCTTCATGGTTGCTCTTTTGAGTCGCTCCCACTTAGACCCCCATAAAAAATAAAATATTGCACGTTCCAGAGATACAAGAAAGAGTCTGGGGGGAAAGAAAACAGAACACAGCAATAAAAACAGGGGTAAAATCACAGCTTTTATGATTAAAACCTTTCCTTCAAATGTCAAACGTCTCAGTCCCCAGAAACCTAGTTTTTTCCGCACTTTAACCATCACGTCATGCCAATTTCCACTCCCTCCCCCGTCTCTGTCAAACTTAATACCCAGTATTTTTAACTCTGTCCTTTTAAAAGTAGTGTCCAGTCCAGCGAGCTCACTAGGTTTCCAGGGACCGTAAAACTGTGCTTGTGTTTTATCTCGGTTCAGTCTGGCTCCCGATGCTTTCCCAAACCAGTCTGTCAGGTCCATAGTCCTCTGTGTTGATAAAACGTCAGTACATAAAAGGTTGACATCATCCATATATAAAACAGTCTTTGCAGTCAGTCCTCCAGTCCCGGGTATAGTCAGTCCACTGATCCATGTATCCCTTCTCAATACCTGCGCTAGGGGTTCGATGCAAGCCACATACAGGAGAGGAGATAACGGACAGCCCTGACGGACGCCGCTGCATATATTTATCGCTTTTGAGAGATTCCCGTTAACTAGGATTTTGCTGGTTATGTCTTTATACAGCAATCCCACCCAAGCTAAGAACCTCCTGGGAAACCCCATTTTTTCCAAAACTTGAAACAAGTAGTGGTGCGAGACTCGGTCGAATGCTTTTTCAAAGTCTAAATTTAAAACTATCAGCCGAATATTTCTGTCTCTCGCATAACAGATGGCGTCTCTTATCAGTACGAGGCTGTCTGTGATCTTTCTCCCAGGGACGGCGCAGGCTTGATCCGGGTGGATCAGATCTGCTAAAACTGTTGACATTCGTGTTGTTAAAAGTTTACTAAAAAGTTTACAATCAAAGTTTAAAAGGGTTATAGGACGCCAGTTTTTTAAATCTGTCTTGTCATCTTTTTTGTGTAGTAGGGTCATTATTCCTATCCTAAAACTGTCAGGGAGCTGGTCGATCTTGTCAAAGTCATTAAAAACAGCCAGTAAGTCTTGTCTTAAAATGTCCCAAAAGGTCAAATAAAATTCAAGAGGGAGTCCATCAACTCCAGGAGTTTTCCCTTTTTTGAATTTTTGAATACTTTTGTCTATCTCAGAAATGTTAAAATCCTTTGTCAGACTGGTATTTCCATTTATTGTTTTCTCTATGCTTGTTAAAATTTCGCTCAAAATGCTGTTGTCACTTGCCTTTTCTTCATAGAGTTCTTCATAAAAGCTTTCTATTACTGATAAAATATCCTTTGTGTCTGTCATTGTTTCTCCTTCTTTATTTCTTAATTTAAATATTGCTCTACCTCCATCAATAACTTTCTTAAAAAAGTATCTGCTGCATTTCTCGCCTTCCTCTATTTCCCTTTCTTTACTCCTGAAGAGAACACCTCTACTTTTAACCTCCGCTAATTCTGACATGTCTTTCTTAACTTCCTTAATTTCTTCGTTAAAATCAAAACCCTGGCTAAGAAGATAAAAGTAACGTTGTAGCCTCTTTTGCAGTCCCACCATTCGTCTTTTTTCTTTTAATTTTTTCTTTTTCCCTGCCCATCTAAAAAAAGTCTTGGTCTTTGCCTTTACCATCTCCCACCACTGTGCTCGTGAATCATAAAAGTCTTGTAAAGTCTGCCATTGGCTGTACTGCTCCCTGTAGTATGTTGTGATCTCTGGGTCTTCCAGCAGGGAGCAGTTCAGTTTCCATATCCCTCCACCTGTCGTCACACCTGTGGGAAAAGAAAGGGTGCAAGAAAGCATAGCGTGGTCTGAAAAGAAAACGGGCATTAGTTTAGCATCCACTGGTGTAAGGTCTCGCGTAAAGATATAGTCTATACGGGAGGCTTTAGTGCCATCACCACTAAACCAGGTGAATCCTTTTTCCCCAGGATGCATGGTTCTAAAACAGTCAGTCAATTTAAAATCCTTTATAATGTTCTGTAGTAAAATTGACGTTTTATCCATTTTAAAATCCTCTCTCTCCCCTTTTCTATCATTTTTACTTAAAATGCAATTAAAATCCCCTGCTAAAATAAATGGGGTCTTTCCTAAAAGGTGGGACTGCACGTCTTCTAAAAGGTCGTTCCTTTCATTTTTATCTGTAAAAGCATACATATTTAAAATATTAAAATCATGTCCTAAGAAGGACAGATTTATTAAAAGAGCTCTCCCATCTCTCACCACTGTGCTACCCTTCACCAAGAGCTGAGGATTTTTTATTAAAATGGCTACTCCATCGGCTCTGTTAAAATTTGATCCACTCCACACAGATACATGGGGCCATTGTTCTTCCCATCTCCTATAATTGGACATAAAAGGTAAAGCACATTCTTGTAAAAGCAGGATATCGCTATTTTGGGTTTGTAAAAAGGATAAAACCATTTGAGCTCTCAACTGTGACCTCACACTTCTTACATTTAAGGTGGAGAGTGTGAGTGTCATGATAAAAACAGTTAAAAATGATAAATACAACATTTTAGAAGACATAAATAACTAAAATTTCAATTAAAAAAGATATCTGTATCTTGTGAAACCAGCTCTTCTTCTTTTCCCCTATTTGGGGAATCCGGAGATTGAAGCTGTTTCCCCCTTGAGCTAGCCCTAGGGGTTGATGTTTGGAGTTCTATTGACAAGAAAGATATTTCATTTGGGGAACCGAGTGGGAAAAGCCGGTTCAGATCCCCTGATGAGGAGGAATCTGATCGCAATCCCACTCTATCTCTTTTCTCATTCTTCTCCTCAATGGGAGATCGGGCAATCCTTTTTTTCCCTCTCAATATAACTCCTGGAAGATCATTACTTACCTCTATCTCTTGTTTCTCCTCCACTACCTTTTCCTGTTCTTGTTCACTATCCTCCTCCTTGCTCTGTTCATTTGACTCCTTTTCTTTCTCTATTAGGGATTGGTGGAGTTCCATCTCCTCATTTCCGTCTGCTCCAATAGTGTGGTTTGGCGGGAAATTTGAAGTTTGCTCCGCCCCCCCTCTCTCCTTACCTCTGTTATCCATTTTCTCTCCACCAACCCCAGGGTTTGGCGGGAGATTTGAATTTAGCTCCACCTCCTCATTGGCCTGTTGTACTCGCTCCTCAACCGCCATTTTGTCTGATTTAACTTTGTTGGCAAACGATTTGGGGCAATCTCTGTAGAGATGAGACAAGTCTCCACAAAGATTACACTTTCTGCCATTTGGACATTCTTCAAAGGAATGTCCAATTTCTCTACACTTGTTACAAAAGAGTTTCTGGCATGCTTCAAGAAGATGCCCAAACTCCCCACATCGCCGGCAGAGTTTGGGCATTCCCTGGTAGTGGATGTAGCCCCTGTTTTCTCCCAGAACTATCATTTGTGGTAAATGCCTCAGACCTTGGAAGCCCTGTGGGTCTTCCCATTGCTTAATGGGGACCCTCCAGGAACAATTCCAAATACCGTCTTCATCATAAACCTTCATAGCCTGGCCCCTTACAGTGCAAAATCTACCCAGCCATGTGCAAATGTCTTCTCCATTCACAGTCTCATTGAACATTCTAACGATAACCATTTTTTGTGTGTTATCAGTTAGTTTCTCAACTTTAAACATGGAAAACTGGGTCTTGTGTGTGTCAAAGCGCTGCCAGAACTCATTTAACAGTGCTGCATTTTTAAAACTCACATCGAAGCCTTTGTTAAAAGGCAGGGTTAGAATGCAATTTAAATCAGCAGGATTAAAACCTAGAAGTTTTTGCATAAGTTTCCTCGAAAAATCCAACCTTGACATTTCCATTAACTTTCCATCTTTTTCTAAAAAAAGGAACCTAGTGCTGTGGTGCCTCCGCATGCCGGCACGAGCAGCCGACATGTTGGAGGCACCGACAGCTAAAAGGAATCAAACAAACTAAAAAATTACCACAGCAATAAAAACAACGTAAAACAGGAAATAACTTACCTTAAGACCAGTTTCTCAATAAAAAAAAACTCCTCCTAAAAAACAAGCACAACACAATATGAAAGACAATAAATAGTAAAAAAAGTATGCCAGATGCAATACAATATACCTCTCGGGAGGTGTAGGACGTGCTATGGTAGAGCACAACCTAAAAACCTCCAAGAGGCGATCGCAGTCTCTTCCTTTAAGCCAGACACTTGATCTTAGCCAAAAGGCCGAGAAGCGATGCTGCTAAGACGCAGCAGGGAGGAAGCCGGACACGGCGATGCCCATCTCGGCTTTGGTAAGTTTTGGGAGACCTAAAAACGCTGGGGGATGGTGGTAGCCTCCCCTGTCTACAACGTCACCGGGCCTCGTCCCGATCGGCCTGACGGAAAGTACGGCATCGCTCGTAACTCCCAAACGGTTGGTCGCAGAGCCACGTGCCTTATGTCATCGGAATCCTTGGCTCGAGCCGAACGAGACGCAGGTCTCAGATTGGCTCGTCGCTCTGACGAAATTTTCGGGTATTTTGGATTTTGTCGAAAACCTTCTTTTGCAACCTAGCGCCAGGTATTTGGCCCAGTCCCACCCAAATCAGCACAGAAAGCTTCTCTGGAGTCTGACTGTCAATAATCATCCAAAAAAAGAGGAAATTTCCATTCACCTTGGCGAGGGGACCTCAAAACGTGCTAAGGTGGCGTGTCCGAGGTGGCTCGAATGGCTATAACTCCGGGAAGGAGTGAGATCCCTTCACCCAAATCGGCACACCTGTGCAGGGGCTCAGTCCGAGGCCAGGTGAAAAGGGGCGTGGCGACAGGCCAGTAGGTGGCGCCGTAAGCTGAAAAATAGGGAAAATGTAATGTAAAAAGACAATCAAACAAAGATGAAAACACCCGAAACACTGCGGGATCGTAGTACCCTCCCCTGTCTGCAACGTCACCGGGCCTTGTCCCGATCGGCCTGACGGTGGAACTGCAGCGACGGAAAGTACGGCATCGCTCGTAACTCCCAAACGGTTGGTCGCAGAGCCACGTGCCTTATGTCATCGGAATCCTTGGCTCGAGCCGAACGAGACGCAGGTCTCAGATTGGCTCGTCGCTCTGACGAAATTTTCGGGTATTTTGGATTTTGTCGAAAACCTTCTTTTGCAACCTAGCGCCAGGTATTTGGCCCAGTCCCACCCAAATCAGCACAGAAAGCTTCTCTGGAGTCTGACTGTCAATAATCATCCAAAAAAAGAGGAAATTTCCATTCACCTTGGCGAGGGGACCTCAAAACGTGCTAAGGTGGCGTGTCCGAGGTGGCTCGAATGGCTATAACTCCGGGAAGGAGTGAGATCCCTTCACCCAAATCGGCACACCTGTGCAGGGGCTCAGTCCGAGGCCAGGTGAAAAAGGGCGCGGCGACAGGCCACTAGGTGGCGCTGTAAGCGACAACAAAATTAATACGAATCGAAAAAAAGGACAAACAAACAACATGGAGACAGATACAGCTAGGCTGCAGTCAGTCCAATCTACTTTCAAAGTAAGGTCTGCGCTATGTTCGAACTAAACTACCCACCAGGGTCTGATTTTTCAAGAGCGTAAGTGACTTTGTTTCACAGGCGCACAACACGTATCTCGCATGTGACAGAACTCCCCATTCTGAAATGGAAATAAATAAAAAACTGTAAAAACCTCTTCTGCTTTGTTTCACCAACAATTTCAGGGGAGAGCGCGAACGCAGTCCCCCACTACCATAAATTATGCAGTCGAGATTCCCGCATTTGGGGAATTCGCAGGGGTCAGCATGGCCGGAGTGCAATGGACAAGCCTCGCCCTGGGTGAACCGCCTTCTTGATCATGGTGTCTCCCCTGCCAGGTAAGTATGAAGGCCCAGGCGGTCAGCCAGAGGTCTGATTTGCATCTCTACCATCCTCACCAACGGTTAGCCCTCCGCCCCCGCTCCAGGAAAGGAAGGACGGGTGCCTTCCGTTACTGGCCTGGAAACTGCCAAGCTCATGGGCCGGTGCTTCCCAACGCCAGTTTTAGATGACTCTCTTTAAACAAACACACCTGATTCGATGCACCACCTCGTCTGTGAAAGACTTCAAGACCTCAGGTGGGTGCATCGTTAGTGGAAGAGTCCAAGACCCCAGGAGGACACATCAGGAAAAAAGTTTGCAATAAACCACAGCATCTGCAATGGCAGCTCTCATTCCTTGTTCTGCTATTCGACACAATAAATGGCAATCCCCAAAAAGGGAAAGCACACCGTTCCTGGAGACACTGCAATACCAGGCCGATGCATGGAGTGGACGGAGCAAGCCCCGGCTCCAGCTCCGTGATCTAAAAATCCATTTAATATGTAGTCCCCGGATGGGGGACGTATCAGATATTAAACTGATAAGAACAGATTTTTTTTTTTTTTTTTTTTTTTTTTTTTTTTTTTTCTTTCGAAAAATTTTTATTGTCACCATTTACATTTTTTTCATTTGCATTTTTTTCGTTTTCACACACCATTTTCTTTTTAATCACACATTAAAACAAGCAATATAATATATAATAAATACACATGGTAAAATGAAAGAAACAATCATTATTAAAAAGCATTGATTAAAACCACAGTGTTTTGCTTGTTTTTAAAAGTCCATTATTGAGGTGTGTTTAAAAGGTACGGTCAGTTCCAAAAGTAAAATACAAATTTTAAAAAAGCAAACAAGCCTCGTATATATATATATATATGTTAATAAAACCTATTTCATGATAAAACAATAAAAAACACCAATTAAAAATCATCTGTTGTGCAAGACCGGGGGTGAGTCCTTATCAAGTGGGTCATCACCCCACTCTCCAGAACAGGGACATGAGATGCTACTTTATGGACTCAGCGGAGATCCCCTCTCCTCCGGCCCGCTGGCCCGCTGTTCCCGTAGCCAGAGTGGTGAGGGTGCATCTACGGGCGGCCAGGGTCGGTGCCTGCCGGGACCCTCTCCGTGCGACCCCGGCCCCCCCGTCCGAATATCGTCGTCCGGTACCCCTGCAGCATTGATGTTACCTTTAGCTCGCATGCATGGAGGGTTACCGTAACGCGCTTCCCCACCAGCAGGTTTCTGGTGGCCCAGATGGCATCCTTGATGACGTTGAGGGTGAGCCAGAGCGAGGTAAATTTCTGTGCCGTCAAGTCCTTCAAGCCCCGGCCCACCCCAAGGATGGCGAGCTGGTACCCGAACTGGGCCCCACCCACTGGTAGGCACGGGAAATACAGGGGGCCGGTCTTGGCCCACAGGTCCCGCGCAGTGCTGCACTCCCAGAGCAGGTGGTGGACGGTCTCCGGGGAATTGCAGCCGGACCGCGGGCAGATGGGGTTTTTGGCCATGCCTCTGGAGTGCATAACCGCCCTGACCGGGAGGATCTCATGAGCCACCATCCACGATAAGTCCTTGTGCCTGTTCTGGAGAGCGGGGTGAGCCGCGTTCCGCCAAACCTGTTTGGCCTCACTTGGTGTGAGGCCCGGAACTGGACTCACCGGTTCCCGGTCCTGCACAACAGAGATGAGAGACTTGTGTTGAGTTAAAATGGTGACATCTTCACTCTCTAAAAGGTATTTCTTTAAAAACTTTTTTATAAAACTGTACTCTTTGGGCAAGTTAAAAGACACTGGGGTTTTCAAGTCCACTGGTAAAATTTTCAGTGTTCGTAGGTAAGACCCCATCCAAAATCGCGCCATTGCAGCCGTCTTGTTTTCTTTGGATGGGGTCGTGGCATAACTAATGTGCAGGGCGGTGAAGCGGCTGCCTAAAAACAGGTGGGGGTCTGGGAGGCCTTTTCCACCGTTCTCCGGCCTTTTCTTGATGGTCTCCCTCTTCAGGCGCTCCCACTTGGACCCCCACAGGAAGTAAAACACCGCCCTCTCCAGTTTCCCCAGGAACCACCGAGGGGGGCTAAAAACAGAACAGACAAGTAAAATCACAGATTTAAAAATTAAAACCTTGCCTTCCATCGTCATCTGTCTTAGTCCCCAAAACCCCAGTCTTTTCCTAACTTTCCCTAACAAGTCAGTCCAGTTTTCCCGTCCACCCCCGTCTTTATCAAATTTAACGCCTAAAATCTTAAAATCGTTGTCTTTAAAAACCAAATCAAGTCCTCCTGTGTCCACGTCTCCCCACGGCCCGAAGAGCTGGGCCTCGGACTTGTTTCTATTGAGTTTGGCGCCCGAGGCCCGACCGTACCAGTCAGTCAAGTCCAGTGCTCTTCGTATTGATAAAACGTCTGTGGCTAAAAGAGTTACGTCGTCCATATATAAAACACAGGTTGCCGTCAGTCCCCCCGTCCCAGGAACGTCCAGTCCTTTGATCCATTTGTCCCTTCTCAAGATCTGTGCCAGTGGCTCGATGCAAGCCACATACAGAAGAGGAGATAAAGGACATCCCTGACGGACACCACTGTGTATGTTCACAGCTTTGGAAAGATGCCCATTTATTAGAATTTTGCTGACTATTCCCTTGTACAGCAGTCCCACCCAGGCTATAAACCTCTTTGGAAACCCCATTTTCTCCAGAACCTGGAAGAGGTACTGGTGCGAGACTCGATCAAATGCTTTTTCAAAATCTAAATTTAGGACTACTAGCCGAATATTTCTGTCTCTCGCGTAACAGATGGCGTCTCTAATCAGCACTAGGTTGTCTGTTATCTTTCTTCCGGGCACAGAACAAGCTTGATCTGGGTGAATCACGTCCTCTAAAACAGTTGACATGCGTGTTGCTAAAACTTTGCTAAAAAGTTTATAATCGAAATTTAAAAGTGTTATGGGTCTCCAGTTTTTTAAGTCAGTCCGGTCACCTTTTTTGTGAAGTAAAGAAACTATCCCTATTCTAAAACTGTCTGGAAGTCTGTCGAGGGTCTCAAACTCTTTAAAAACTGTCAAAAGCTCTTGTCCTAAAATGTCCCAAAATGTTAGATAAAACTCCAGGGGAAGTCCATCCACTCCTGGGGACTTCCCCCTTTTAAAACCTCCAAGAGCTTTTTGGGTTTCTAAAATGTTCAAATCTTGGGCTAAAATCTCATTTTGACAGTCGACCCTTTTCTCAACAAAATTTAAAACTTCTTTTACGGTGTCTGAGTGTACCTTTTTAAAACTATATAAAGCCCCATAAAATTTTTCCACATCCTCTAAAATCTCTTTTGTTGTGTTAACCTCCCTATCCCCTGTTTTAACCCTGGTTAACCCCCCACCCCTTGTTATTATTTTCTTAAAAAAATATCTGGTACACTTTTCCCCTTCTTCAATTTCTCTCTCTTTGCTTCTTAAAAGGACCCCTTTACTTTCTATATTGGCTAAAACTGACATTTCCTTTTTTACATCCTGGATTTCATTGTTAAAATCAAAACCATTATTTAAAAGATTAAAATACCTTTGTAGTCTTTTTTGCAACCCCAACATGCATTTCTTTTCCCTACTCTTCTTTTCTTTCCCTATCTTTCTAAAAAACTGTCTCGTCCGGTCCTTTACCATCTCCCACCACTGTGCACGTGTATCATAAAAGTCTTGGAGGGTCTGCCATTGGCTGAACTGTTCCCTATATTCTAAAATTACATTCTTGTCTTCCAACAGGGAACAGTTCAGCTTCCACAGCCCTCCCCCTACCGTCACACCCATGGGCAGTGAAAGGGTGCAAGACAGCATCAGGTGATCAGAGAAAAAAAGGGGGGTTAATGTAGCATCGGTTGGCGGGCAGTCCCTTGTAAACACGTAGTCGATTCGAGAGGCTTTGGTACCATCACCACTGAACCAGGTGAAGCCCTCCTCTCTTTGATGCAAAATTTTAAAACAGTCGACTAAATTAAAATCTCTGACTAAACCCTGCAATAAAACCGACGTTTTGTCCACTCTGAAATCCTCCCCTACCCTTTTCCTGTCTGTTTTAGATAAAACACAATTAAAATCCCCTGCTACCATTAGGGGAGCCCTACCTAGCATGTGGGGTTGCAAGTCTTCTAAAAGCTCATATCTTTCGTTCTTTTCCGTAAAACCATATACATTAAGAACATTAAAATCCCTGTCTAAAAAGGTCAGATTTACTAAAAGTGCCCGGCCTTGCCTCACCACAGTGCTGCCCTTCACCAGGATGTTAGGATTATTAATTAAAACCGCAACTCCGTCGTTTTTGTTAAAATTTGATCCGCTCCATATGGAGGCTCCTGCGGACCATAGCTCTTCCATTTTTGTGTACCTAGTTAAAAAGGGCAGAGAACACTCTTGTAATAAAAACAAATCTGACTTAAAAGATTTTAAAAGGGACAAAATACTCTGTGCTCTAATGGTGGACCTCACACTTCTGACATTGATAGTAGAGATGGTGAGGGCCATGAGCAGTAGGGTTAAAAAGGTATGAGGCATTTAAAACAGAAGACAACAAAAATATGATTAAAATCATGTTACATCTTGTAGCATTTGTCTTTCCTTTTCCCCAGATGAGCTGAGGTCAGGAGGGCAAATGCCTGTCGCTTCAGAGGCCACAGAGGGAACCTCTTGTGGCTCCTTTGGCGATGATGCTGTTAGCTTAATGTGCAAAAAGGAAACCTCATTTGGGGACTCTAGGGGCCACATGCGCTCCAGATCTACCGAGTCGGAACTATCGAGCTTATATGCTGCCCTAGATTTTTTCTCCTCCATTACAATCAGAGGAGACCCCGCAGGTCTTTTTTGCACCTGAGCATTAGGGAGTGAACACTGTGTCTCACTCCCGGTGGATTCTTCCACCCCATCCGAAACTGTTACCAGTGACTCTTCCTCACTTTCCTCTCCTTCCATTCCCACTTCCTGTTCCGTTGCCTCCGCCCCTGTGGCCGCCCCACTTCCTCCTTCCTGCCCAATCCCTGAGGCCGGCTGGGAATTTGAAATTCCCGCCAAAACCTCAGGGACCGCCTCCTCTCTCCTTTGTTCCTTTGTTTGTTGCCCATGTGGGGCGGCCATTTTTAGCTTGTTGGCAAAACTTTTAGGGCAGTCTCTGTAGAGATGGTTTGTTTCTCCACAAAGATTGCACCGTCTGCCATTGGTACAGTCATCAAAACTGTGACCAATTTCTCTACACTTCCCACAGATTAACTCTTGGCATGCTTCAGCTAGATGACCAAACCTTGCACACTTTCTGCAGAGTTTGGGCATTCCTTGATAATGTATGTAGCCTCTGTTCTCTCCGAGCACAATCATGGAAGGCAGATGTTTCAGGCCCTGGTAGCCCCCAGCGTCTTCCCATTGTTTAATGGGAATTCGCCAGGAGCATGTCCAAATGCCATCTTCATCTAACACTTTGACAGGCTGGCCTCGAACAGTGCAAAATCTACCCAACCAAACACAAATATCATCTCCAGTCACGGTTTCATTGAACATCCTGACAATCACAGTTTTAAGTGTGTTATCAGAAAGTTTCTCAACAGTGAACATGGAGAACTGGGCTTTAACTGATTCAAACCTTTGCCAAAAGTCACTAAGTAGGGAAGCGGTTTTAAAACTAACATCAAATCCTTTGTTCAAGGGCAGAGTCATCAAACAATTCAGGTCGTCACATTTAAAAGCTAAGGTCTTTTGGATCAGCTTCCTGGAAAAGTCCATACGGGACATTCCCAGGAGCTTCCCCTCACCCTGCCTGAATAAAAAACGCACGCTGTGGTGCCTCCGCACGCCGGCACGGGCAGCCGACATGATAGAGGCACCAACAGCCTAAAAACTTAAAACAACAATAAATACAACAATAAATAACAAAATAAATAATTAGAAGACCTTACCTTAAAACTTGTTGGAGCCCGAAGCAGCAGAGTTCAATATACCTCCCGAAGTTGTGTGACTCAAGATATGAAGGGATCTCGAGTCAGGAAACCTCCAAGAGGCGATCGCAGTCTCAACCGTCCGACAAGATACTTGATCTTAGCCAAAAGGCCGAGAAGCGATGCTGCTAAGACGCAGCAGGGAGGAAGCCGGACACGGCGATGCCCATCTCGGCTTTGGTAAGTTTTGGGAGACCTAAAAACGCTGGGGGATGGTGGTAGCCTCCCCTGTCTACAACGTCACCGGGCCTCGTCCCGATCGGCCTGACGGAAAGTACGGCATCGCTCGTAACTCCCAAACGGTTGGTCGCAGAGCCACGTGCCTTATGTCATCGGAATCCTTGGCTCGAGCCGAACGAGACGCAGGTCTCAGATTGGCTCGTCGCTCTGACGAAATTTTCGGGTATTTTGGATTTTGTCGAAAACCTTCTTTTGCAACCTAGCGCCAGGTATTTGGCCCAGTCCCACCCAAATCAGCACAGAAAGCTTCTCTGGAGTCTGACTGTCAATAATCATCCAAAAAAAGAGGAAATTTCCATTCACCTTGGCGAGGGGACCTCAAAACGTGCTAAGGTGGCGTGTCCGAGGTGGCTCGAATGGCTATAACTCCGGGAAGGAGTGAGATCCCTTCACCCAAATCGGCACACCTGTGCAGGGGCTCAGTCCGAGGCCAGGTGAAAAGGGGCGTGGCGACAGGCCAGTAGGTGGCGCCGTAAGCTGAAAAATAGGGAAAATGTAATGTAAAAAGACAATCAAACAAAGATGAAAACACCCGAAACACTGCGGGATCGTAGTACCCTCCCCTGTCTGCAACGTCACCGGGCCTTGTCCCGATCGGCCTGACGGTGGAACTGCAGCGACGGAAAGTACGGCATCGCTCGTAACTCCCAAACGGTTGGTCGCAGAGCCACGTGCCTTATGTCATCGGAATCCTTGGCTCGAGCCGAACGAGACGCAGGTCTCAGATTGGCTCGTCGCTCTGACGAAATTTTCGGGTATTTTGGATTTTGTCGAAAACCTTCTTTTGCAACCTAGCGCCAGGTATTTGGCCCAGTCCCACCCAAATCAGCACAGAAAGCTTCTCTGGAGTCTGACTGTCAATAATCATCCAAAAAAAGAGGAAATTTCCATTCACCTTGGCGAGGGGACCTCAAAACGTGCTAAGGTGGCGTGTCCGAGGTGGCTCGAAAAGGGGCGTGGCGACAGGCCAGTAGGTGGCGCCGTAAGCTGAAAAATAGGGAAAATGTAATGTAAAAAGACAATCAAACAAAGATGAAAACACCCGAAACACTGCGGGATCGTAGTACCCTCCCCTGTCTGCAACGTCACCGGGCCTTGTCCCGATCGGCCTGACGGTGGAACTGCAGCGACGGAAAGTACGGCATCGCTCGTAACTCCCAAACGGTTGGTCGCAGAGCCACGTGCCTTATGTCATCGGAATCCTTGGCTCGAGCCGAACGAGACGCAGGTCTCAGATTGGCTCGTCGCTCTGACGAAATTTTCGGGTATTTTGGATTTTGTCGAAAACCTTCTTTTGCAACCTAGCGCCAGGTATTTGGCCCAGTCCCACCCAAATCAGCACAGAAAGCTTCTCTGGAGTCTGACTGTCAATAATCATCCAAAAAAAGAGGAAATTTCCATTCACCTTGGCGAGGGGACCTCAAAACGTGCTAAGGTGGCGTGTCCGAGGTGGCTCGAATGGCTATAACTCCGGGAAGGAGTGAGATCCCTTCACCCAAATCGGCACACCTGTGCAGGGGCTCAGTCCGAGGCCAGGTGAAAAGGGGCGTGGCGACAGGCCAGTAGGTGGCGCCGTAAGCTGAAAAATAGGGAAAATGTAATGTAAAAAGACAATCAAACAAAGATGAAAACACCCGAAACACTGCGGGATCGTAGTACCCTCCCCTGTCTGCAACGTCACCGGGCCTTGTCCCGATCGGCCTGACGGTGGAACTGCAGCGACGGAAAGTACGGCATCGCTCGTAACTCCCAAACGGTTGGTCGCAGAGCCACGTGCCTTATGTCATCGGAATCCTTGGCTCGAGCCGAACGAGACGCAGGTCTCAGATTGGCTCGTCGCTCTGACGAAATTTTCGGGTATTTTGGATTTTGTCGAAAACCTTCTTTTGCAACCTAGCGCCAGGTATTTGGCCCAGTCCCACCCAAATCAGCACAGAAAGCTTCTCTGGAGTCTGACTGTCAATAATCATCCAAAAAAAGAGGAAATTTCCATTCACCTTGGCGAGGGGACCTCAAAACGTGCTAAGGTGGCGTGTCCGAGGTGGCTCGAATGGCTATAACTCCGGGAAGGAGTGAGATCCCTTCACCCAAATCGGCACACCTGTGCAGGGGCTCAGTCCGAGGCCAGGTGAAAAGGGGCGTGGCGACAGGCCAGTAGGTGGCGCCGTAAGCTGAAAAATAGGGAAAATGTAATGTAAAAAGACAATCAAACAAAGATGAAAACACCCGAAACACTGCGGGATCGTAGTACCCTCCCCTGTCTGCAACGTCACCGGGCCTTGTCCCGATCGGCCTGACGGTGGAACTGCAGCGACGGAAAGTACGGCATCGCTCGTAACTCCCAAACGGTTGGTCGCAGAGCCACGTGCCTTATGTCATCGGAATCCTTGGCTCGAGCCGAACGAGACGCAGGTCTCAGATTGGCTCGTCGCTCTGACGAAATTTTCGGGTATTTTGGATTTTGTCGAAAACCTTCTTTTGCAACCTAGCGCCAGGTATTTGGCCCAGTCCCACCCAAATCAGCACAGAAAGCTTCTCTGGAGTCTGACTGTCAATAATCATCCAAAAAAAGAGGAAATTTCCATTCACCTTGGCGAGGGGACCTCAAAACGTGCTAAGGTGGCGTGTCCGAGGTGGCTCGAAAAGGGGCGTGGCGACAGGCCAGTAGGTGGCGCCGTAAGCTGAAAAATAGGGAAAATGTAATGTAAAAAGACAATCAAACAAAGATGAAAACACCCGAAACACTGCGGGATCGTAGTACCCTCCCCTGTCTGCAACGTCACCGGGCCTTGTCCCGATCGGCCTGACGGTGGAACTGCAGCGACGGAAAGTACGGCATCGCTCGTAACTCCCAAACGGTTGGTCGCAGAGCCACGTGCCTTATGTCATCGGAATCCTTGGCTCGAGCCGAACGAGACGCAGGTCTCAGATTGGCTCGTCGCTCTGACGAAATTTTCGGGTATTTTGGATTTTGTCGAAAACCTTCTTTTGCAACCTAGCGCCAGGTATTTGGCCCAGTCCCACCCAAATCAGCACAGAAAGCTTCTCTGGAGTCTGACTGTCAATAATCATCCAAAAAAAGAGGAAATTTCCATTCACCTTGGCGAGGGGACCTCAAAACGTGCTAAGGTGGCGTGTCCGAGGTGGCTCGAATGGCTATAACTCCGGGAAGGAGTGAGATCCCTTCACCCAAATCGGCACACCTGTGCAGGGGCTCAGTCCGAGGCCAGGTGAAAAGGGGCGTGGCGACAGGCCAGTAGGTGGCGCCGTAAGCTGAAAAATAGGGAAAATGTAATGTAAAAAGACAATCAAACAAAGATGAAAACACCCGAAACACTGCGGGATCGTAGTACCCTCCCCTGTCTGCAACGTCACCGGGCCTTGTCCCGATCGGCCTGACGGTGGAACTGCAGCGACGGAAAGTACGGCATCGCTCGTAACTCCCAAACGGTTGGTCGCAGAGCCACGTGCCTTATGTCATCGGAATCCTTGGCTCGAGCCGAACGAGACGCAGGTCTCAGATTGGCTCGTCGCTCTGACGAAATTTTCGGGTATTTTGGATTTTGTCGAAAACCTTCTTTTGCAACCTAGCGCCAGGTATTTGGCCCAGTCCCACCCAAATCAGCACAGAAAGCTTCTCTGGAGTCTGACTGTCAATAATCATCCAAAAAAAGAGGAAATTTCCATTCACCTTGGCGAGGGGACCTCAAAACGTGCTAAGGTGGCGTGTCCGAGGTGGCTCGAAAAGGGGCGTGGCGACAGGCCAGTAGGTGGCGCCGTAAGCTGAAAAATAGGGAAAATGTAATGTAAAAAGACAATCAAACAAAGATGAAAACACCCGAAACACTGCGGGATCGTAGTACCCTCCCCTGTCTGCAACGTCACCGGGCCTTGTCCCGATCGGCCTGACGGTGGAACTGCAGCGACGGAAAGTACGGCATCGCTCGTAACTCCCAAACGGTTGGTCGCAGAGCCACGTGCCTTATGTCATCGGAATCCTTGGCTCGAGCCGAACGAGACGCAGGTCTCAGATTGGCTCGTCGCTCTGACGAAATTTTCGGGTATTTTGGATTTTGTCGAAAACCTTCTTTTGCAACCTAGCGCCAGGTATTTGGCCCAGTCCCACCCAAATCAGCACAGAAAGCTTCTCTGGAGTCTGACTGTCAATAATCATCCAAAAAAAGAGGAAATTTCCATTCACCTTGGCGAGGGGACCTCAAAACGTGCTAAGGTGGCGTGTCCGAGGTGGCTCGAAAAGGGGCGTGGCGACAGGCCAGTAGGTGGCGCCGTAAGCTGAAAAATAGGGAAAATGTAATGTAAAAAGACAATCAAACAAAGATGAAAACACCCGAAACACTGCGGGATCGTAGTACCCTCCCCTGTCTGCAACGTCACCGGGCCTTGTCCCGATCGGCCTGACGGTGGAACTGCAGCGACGGAAAGTACGGCATCGCTCGTAACTCCCAAACGGTTGGTCGCAGAGCCACGTGCCTTATGTCATCGGAATCCTTGGCTCGAGCCGAACGAGACGCAGGTCTCAGATTGGCTCGTCGCTCTGACGAAATTTTCGGGTATTTTGGATTTTGTCGAAAACCTTCTTTTGCAACCTAGCGCCAGGTATTTGGCCCAGTCCCACCCAAATCAGCACAGAAAGCTTCTCTGGAGTCTGACTGTCAATAATCATCCAAAAAAAGAGGAAATTTCCATTCACCTTGGCGAGGGGACCTCAAAACGTGCTAAGGTGGCGTGTCCGAGGTGGCTCGAATGGCTATAACTCCGGGAAGGAGTGAGATCCCTTCACCCAAATCGGCACACCTGTGCAGGGGCTCAGTCCGAGGCCAGGTGAAAAAGGGCGCGGCGACAGGCCACTAGGTGGCGCTGTAAGCGACAACAAAATTAATACGAATCGAAAAAAAGGACAAACAAACAACATGGAGACAGATACAGCTAGGCTGCAGTCAGTCCAATCTACTTTCAAAGTAAGGTCTGCGCTATGTTCGAACTAAACTACCCACCAGGGTCTGATTTTTCAAGAGCGTAAGTGACTTTGTTTCACAGGCGCACAACACGTATCTCGCATGTGACAGAACTCCCCATTCTGAAATGGAAATAAATAAAAAACTGTAAAAACCTCTTCTGCTTTGTTTCACCAACAATTTCAGGGGAGAGCGCGAACGCAGTCCCCCACTACCATAAATTATGCAGTCGAGATTCCCGCATTTGGGGAATTCGCAGGGGTCAGCATGGCCGGAGTGCAATGGACAAGCCTCGCCCTGGGTGAACCGCCTTCTTGATCATGGTGTCTCCCCTGCCAGGTAAGTATGAAGGCCCAGGCGGTCAGCCAGAGGTCTGATTTGCATCTCTACCATCCTCACCAACGGTTAGCCCTCCGCCCCCGCTCCAGGAAAGGAAGGACGGGTGCCTTCCGTTACTGGCCTGGAAACTGCCAAGCTCATGGGCCGGTGCTTCCCAACGCCAGTTTTAGATGACTCTCTTTAAACAAACACACCTGATTCGATGCACCACCTCGTCTGTGAAAGACTTCAAGACCTCAGGTGGGTGCATCGTTAGTGGAAGAGTCCAAGACCCCAGGAGGACACATCAGGAAAAAAGTTTGCAATAAACCACAGCATCTGCAATGGCAGCTCTCATTCCTTGTTCTGCTATTCGACACAATAAATGGCAATCCCCAAAAAGGGAAAGCACACCGTTCCTGGAGACACTGCAATACCAGGCCGATGCATGGAGTGGACGGAGCAAGCCCCGGCTCCAGCTCCGTGATCTAAAAATCCATTTAATATGTAGTCCCCGGATGGGGGACGTATCAGATATTAAACTGATAAGAACAGATACTACACTTGATCTTAGCCAAAAGGCCGAGAAGCGATGCTGCTAAGACGCAGCAGGGAGGAAGCCGGACACGGCGATGCCCATCTCGGCTTTGGTAAGTTTTGGGAGACCTAAAAACGCTGGGGGATGGTGGTAGCCTCCCCTGTCTACAACGTCACCGGGCCTCGTCCCGATCGGCCTGACGGAAAGTACGGCATCGCTCGTAACTCCCAAACGGTTGGTCGCAGAGCCACGTGCCTTATGTCATCGGAATCCTTGGCTCGAGCCGAACGAGACGCAGGTCTCAGATTGGCTCGTCGCTCTGACGAAATTTTCGGGTATTTTGGATTTTGTCGAAAACCTTCTTTTGCAACCTAGCGCCAGGTATTTGGCCCAGTCCCACCCAAATCAGCACAGAAAGCTTCTCTGGAGTCTGACTGTCAATAATCATCCAAAAAAAGAGGAAATTTCCATTCACCTTGGCGAGGGGACCTCAAAACGTGCTAAGGTGGCGTGTCCGAGGTGGCTCGAATGGCTATAACTCCGGGAAGGAGTGAGATCCCTTCACCCAAATCGGCACACCTGTGCAGGGGCTCAGTCCGAGGCCAGGTGAAAAGGGGCGTGGCGACAGGCCAGTAGGTGGCGCCGTAAGCTGAAAAATAGGGAAAATGTAATGTAAAAAGACAATCAAACAAAGATGAAAACACCCGAAACACTGCGGGATCGTAGTACCCTCCCCTGTCTGCAACGTCACCGGGCCTTGTCCCGATCGGCCTGACGGTGGAACTGCAGCGACGGAAAGTACGGCATCGCTCGTAACTCCCAAACGGTTGGTCGCAGAGCCACGTGCCTTATGTCATCGGAATCCTTGGCTCGAGCCGAACGAGACGCAGGTCTCAGATTGGCTCGTCGCTCTGACGAAATTTTCGGGTATTTTGGATTTTGTCGAAAACCTTCTTTTGCAACCTAGCGCCAGGTATTTGGCCCAGTCCCACCCAAATCAGCACAGAAAGCTTCTCTGGAGTCTGACTGTCAATAATCATCCAAAAAAAGAGGAAATTTCCATTCACCTTGGCGAGGGGACCTCAAAACGTGCTAAGGTGGCGTGTCCGAGGTGGCTCGAATGGCTATAACTCCGGGAAGGAGTGAGATCCCTTCACCCAAATCGGCACACCTGTGCAGGGGCTCAGTCCGAGGCCAGGTGAAAAAGGGCGCGGCGACAGGCCACTAGGTGGCGCTGTAAGCGACAACAAAATTAATACGAATCGAAAAAAAGGACAAACAAACAACATGGAGACAGATACAGCTAGGCTGCAGTCAGTCCAATCTACTTTCAAAGTAAGGTCTGCGCTATGTTCGAACTAAACTACCCACCAGGGTCTGATTTTTCAAGAGCGTAAGTGACTTTGTTTCACAGGCGCACAACACGTATCTCGCATGTGACAGAACTCCCCATTCTGAAACGGAAATAAATAAAAAACTGTAAAAACCTCTTCTGCTTTGTTTCACCAACAATTTCAGGGGAGAGCGCGAACGCAGTCCCCCACTACCATAACTTATGCAGTCGAGATTCCCGCATTTGGGGAATTCGCAGGGGTCAGCATGGCCGGAGTGCAATGGACAAGCCTCGCCCTGGGTGAACCGCCTTCTTGATCATGGTGTCTCCCCTGCCAGGTAAGTATGAAGGCCCAGGCGGTCAGCCAGAGGTCTGATTTGCATCTCTACCATCCTCACCAACGGTTAGCCCTCCGCCCCCGCTCCAGGAAAGGAAGGACGGGTGCCTTCCGTTACTGGCCTGGAAACTGCCAAGCTCATGGGCCGGTGCTTCCCAACGCCAGTTTTAGATGACTCTCTTTAAACAAACACACCTGATTCGATGCACCACCTCGTCTGTGAAAGACTTCAAGACCTCAGGTGGGTGCATCGTTAGTGGAAGAGTCCAAGACCCCAGGAGGACACATCAGGAAAAAAGTTTGCAATAAACCACAGCATCTGCAATGGCAGCTCTCATTCCTTGTTCTGCTATTCGACACAATAAACGGCAATCCCCAAAAAGGGAAAGCACACCGTTCCTGGAGACACTGCAATACCAGGCCGATGCATGGAGTGGACGGAGCAAGCCCCGGCTCCAGCTCCGTGATCTAAAAATCCATTTAATATGTAGTCCCCGGATGGGGGACGTATCAGATATTAAACTGATAAGAACAGATTTTTTTTTTTTTTTTTTTTTTGAAAAATTTTATTGTCACAATACATTTTGGTTACATGCACACATTTGTTTTGTTAAAACACATTATACAATGGTTGTTGTTTTTGTTGTTGTTGTTTAATGCACAGGATAATTTTTAAATTAATTAATACACAAATAAAAACATTTTGTATTGAGTGTGTTTTTTGTTGTTGTTGTGTGTCTGTAGTGCTAGAGAAAATAAAAAAATTAAAAACAGTGTTATTAAAATCAAAAGACAGGTTTAAAAACGTTCTCTTCTGTTGTACAAAAACGGGTATGTCCTTTAAAGAAAAAAGATTAAACCATCAGCTCAGTTCCTCAAAACCAGTCCCAGAGGCCTGACCCTTCTGGGCCCAGAGGAGATCCTCTTAAACCGAGGCACCGCTGTCCCACTTCAGGTGTTTGGGGGCATCTACGGGCAGTCAGGGCTCGTGGCTATGGGGACCTTTCCCGTGTAGCTCTGACCCTCCACATCCGAATGGCGACATGCGGTGTACTCCTGCAGCCTTGATTTGGCTAGCTGGATGGTGGCGTGCAGGGACCCCTGCATGCGCTTCCCTACCAGTAGGTTTCTGGAGGTCCATATGGCGTCTTGGATGCAGAGGATGGTAATCCATAGCTTAGGGGGTGTTTTTGCTGGCATATGTTTTTGGCTCACCCCTCCTCTCCCCATTGGGTAGTCTGGGACCCCCCCTACTGGTAGGTACGGGAATTGCTGGGGGCCAGCTGTCGCCCACAGGTCCCTCACAGCGCTGCACTCCCATAAGGCGTGCCTCACGGTCTCGGGGGCGCCACATCCGGACCGCGGGCAGATGGGGTTCTTTGACATGCCTCGGGAGTGCATCACGGCCCTGACCGGGAGGATCTCATGGGCAACCATCCAAGCCAGGTCTCGGTGTCGGTTGTGAAGAGCTGAGTGGGACACATTCCGCCAAACGTTTTGGGCTTCACCTAGAGTGAGCCCGCGTACTGGACACACTTGTTCCCGTTCCTGCACAAGAGAGAGTATAGAGCGATGATTGGTTAAAACAGTCACACTTTCTTTTTCCAAATTAAATTTCTTTAAAAAGTTCTTTATGTGTGTGTATGCTGGGGGTTGGTCAAAGGCAACTGGCATTGTCAAGTCTGTCTGTACAATATTTTGGGTTCTTAAGTAGGACCCCATCCAAAACCGGGTCATGGCTCCTGTTTTGTCTTGTTTGGATGGGGTTCGGGCATATTTTATATGTAGTGCAGTATAAAAAGCTCCTAAAAACAAGTAGGGGTCTGGCACTCCTTTTCCTCCATTTTGGGGTGCTTTCTTCATGGTTGCTCTTTTGAGTCGCTCCCACTTAGACCCCCATAAAAAATAAAACATTGCACGTTCCAGAGATACAAGGAAGAGTCTGGGGGGAAAGAAAACAGAACACAGCAATAAAAACAGGGGTAAAATCACAGCTTTTATGATTAAAACCTTTCCTTCAAATGTCAAACGTCTCAGTCCCCAGAAACCTAGTTTTTTCCGCACTTTAACCATCACGTCATGCCAATTTCCACTCCCTCCCCCGTCTCTGTCAAACTTAATACCCAGTAATTTTAACTCTGTCCTTTTAAAAGTAGTGTCCAGTCCAGCGAGCTCACTAGGTTTCCAGGGACCGTAAAACTGTGCTTGTGTTTTATCTCGGTTCAGTCTGGCTCCCGATGCTTTCCCAAACCAGTCTGTCAGGTCCATAGTCCTCTGTGTTGATAAAACGTCAGTACATAAAAGGTTGACATCATCCATATATAAAACAGTCTTTGCAGTCAGTCCTCCAGTCCCGGGTATAGTCAGTCCACTGATCCATGTATCCCTTCTCAATACCTGCGCTAGGGGTTCGATGCAAGCCACATACAGGAGAGGAGATAACGGACAGCCCTGACGGACGCCGCTGCATATATTTATCGCTTTTGAGAGATTCCCGTTAACTAGGATTTTGCTGGTTATGTCTTTATACAGCAATCCCACCCAAGCTAAGAACCTCCTGGGAAACCCCATTTTTTCCAAAACTTGAAACAAGTAGTGGTGCGAGACTCGGTCGAATGCTTTTTCAAAGTCTAAATTTAAAACTATCAGCCGAATATTTCTGTCTCTCGCATAACAGATGGCGTCTCTTATCAGTACGAGGCTGTCTGTGATCTTTCTCCCAGGGACGGCGCAGGCTTGATCCGGGTGGATCAGATCTGCTAAAACTGTTGACATTCGTGTTGTTAAAAGTTTACTAAAAAGTTTACAATCAAAGTTTAAAAGGGTTATAGGACGCCAGTTTTTTAAATCTGTCTTGTCATCTTTTTTGTGTAGTAGGGTCATTATTCCTATCCTAAAACTGTCAGGGAGCTGGTCGATCTTGTCAAAGTCATTAAAAACAGCCAGTAAGTCTTGTCTTAAAATGTCCCAAAAGGTCAAATAAAATTCAAGAGGGAGTCCATCAACTCCAGGAGTTTTCCCTTTTTTGAATTTTTGAATACTTTTGTCTATCTCAGAAATGTTAAAATCCTTTGTCAGACTGGTATTTCCATTTATTGTTTTCTCTATGCTTGTTAAAATTTCGCTCAAAATGCTGTTGTCACTTGCCTTTTCTTCATAGAGTTCTTCATAAAAGCTTTATATTACTGATAAAATATCCTTTGTGTCTGTCATTGTTTCTCCTTCTTTATTTCTTAATTTAAATATTGCTCTACCTCCATCAATAACTTTCTTAAAAAAGTATCTGCTGCATTTCTCGCCTTCCTCTATTTCCCTTTCTTTGCTCCTGAAGAGAACACCTCTACTTTTAACCTCCGCTAATTCTGACATGTCTTTCTTAACTTCCTTAATTTCTTCGTTAAAATCAAAACCCTGGCTAAGAAGATAAAAGTAACGTTGTAGCCTCTTTTGCAGTCCCACCATTCGTCTTTTTTCTTTTAATTTTTTCTTTTTCCCTGCCCATCTAAAAAAAGTCTTGGTCTTTGCCTTTACCATCTCCCACCACTGTGCTCGTGAATCATAAAAGTCTTGTAAAGTCTGCCATTGGCTGTACTGCTCCCTGTAGTATGTTGTGATCTCTGGGTCTTCCAGCAGGGAGCAGTTCAGTTTCCATATCCCTCCACCTGTCGTCACACCTGTGGGAAAAGAAAGGGTGCAAGAAAGCATAGCGTGGTCTGAAAAGAAAACGGGCATTAGTTTAGCATCCACTGGTGTAAGGTCTCGCGTAAAGATATAGTCTATACGGGAGGCTTTAGTGCCATCACCACTAAACCAGGTGAATCCTTTTTCCCCAGGATGCATGGTCCTAAAACAGTCAGTCAATTTAAAATCCTTTATAATGTTCTGTAGTAAAATTGACGTTTTATCCATTTTAAAATCCTCTCTCTCCCCTTTTCTATCATTTTTACTTAAAATGCAATTAAAATCCCCTGCTAAAATAAATGGGATCTTTCCTAAAAGGTGGGACTGCACGTCTTCTAAAAGGTCGTTCCTTTCATTTTTATCTGTAAAAGCATACATATTTAAAATATTAAAATCATGTCCTAAGAAGGACAGATTTATTAAAAGAGCTCTCCCATCTCTCACCACTGTGCTACCCTTCACCAAGAGCTGAGGATTCTTTATTAAAATGATAAGAACAGATACTACACTTGATCTTAGCCAAAAGGCCGAGAAGCGATGCTGCTAAGACGCAGCAGGGAGGAAGCCGGACACGGCGATGCCCATCTCGGCTTTGGTAAGTTTTGGGAGACCTAAAAACGCTGGGGGATGGTGGTAGCCTCCCCTGTCTACAACGTCACCGGGCCTCGTCCCGATCGGCCTGACGGAAAGTACGGCATCGCTCGTAACTCCCAAACGGTTGGTCGCAGAGCCACGTGCCTTATGTCATCGGAATCCTTGGCTCGAGCCGAACGAGACGCAGGTCTCAGATTGGCTCGTCGCTCTGACAGAAATTTTCGGGTATTTTGGATTTTGTCGAAAACCTTCTTTTGCAACCTAGCGCCAGGTATTTGGCCCAGTCCCACCCAAATCAGCACAGAAAGCTTCTCTGGAGTCTGACTGTCAATAATCATCCAAAAAAAGAGGAAATTTCCATTCACCTTGGCGAGGGGACCTCAAAACGTGCTAAGGTGGCGTGTCCGAGGTGGCTCGAATGGCTATAACTCCGGGAAGGAGTGAGATCCCTTCACCCAAATCGGCACACCTGTGCAGGGGCTCAGTCCGAGGCCAGGTGAAAAGGGGCGCGGCGACAGGCCAGTAGGTGGCGCCGTAAGCTGAAAAATAGTGAAAATGTAATGTAAAAAGTAGTGCTGTCAATCGATTAAAAAAAATTAACTAATTAATCGCACAATTTTTTCAAATTAATCGCGATTAATCGCGATTAATCGCAATTAAAAGACTGAAACTTTTTGGATATGTAAATGTAAAATGTAAATAATTAATGTAAACTCAAGACAAAGAAACTATTTAAATTCAAAATATGATTGTTTATTGGAATTTTTGTTTAACTTGTAACACAGATTTTCTCATGTAAACAACATACCTGCAATAAACCATCAATATCCTGCAAATTAACTGTTGGCTTGAAAGCCATATTTATTACAGAAATAAAAACACAGGCATGTAAGTACCATTTGAATTTCAAAACAATCAATGCCAATAAAAAACAAAAATGATTTCCATGTTGAATTCTAAGTGGACTGCAAAAAAATTCCAAAGTATAGTCATTGCCAGTGCTTTAAGTGGGCCAGTACGCACCGGTACTCAGTACCGCCACTTCCAAATATAGCTCTTGAGCGTACCGCCACCCAGGGGCGTAGCAGCCATTTTAAAAGTGGGGGGGACAGCTGTATGGTGATTTGACCCAAAGCTGATGTTCATAATAAATTCTAAATAGAATACCAATTGGCATTTTACTTTTTCAAATTTGGGAACATGACATGATAGCTTACAGGAACCTATTTTTGTTAAATCATACTCAAAATTTAAAAATACTGCAGGACTTTGAGACCAATGGGAGACCATCTATAATTTTTTTTTTATTTTTTATGAAATAAAGATATTTTATGATATTTACAATATTTCAGTTGCACTACATTTGAACAATAACTTTTTTTTTTTTTACAGTTGGACAAAAACAGGTGTTAAATGAGTATACAGATTACATCTACAGTAATTTTATACAAACATACATTTTATGAAAAATATGAGACAGATGATCTGTGAAAAAATCAAGCTCCTCTGGCTCCTCCCAGTGGTCCTATTGCCATTTGCAGAAATACATCACTCCCGGTAAAAAACAACCAATCAGAGCTGCGGTCCGTAACTTTGTTTGTGTTCAAAATGTAGAAAAATTTATATAATAAGCAAGTACACCATGAATCCATTTTCCAAACCGTGTTTTTGGAAAACCACTAGGGTGCACCTATAATAAGTGTTTATATTCGGACTATTTTAGATTGCTTCGGGGGTATCGCGGCGGAGTAACCCAGTACCTTTGTGATTCTTCATAGACATAAACAGAGAGAAGTAGTTCCGGCTACGATGTTCTTCCGCAAGACGCAAGCAGTTCTGTTTATTAACCGCTAGAGCGTCAAAAGTTCCCTACCACAGCTTAAGATAGTCAATCTGCTTTTTTTTATACAAATCTCACCTGTACACATTCTGGAGAGGTTGAGCAACTGCCCCCTCTCTCTGCCAGTGACGTCACAGCCTGCCTTTCCTACAGACTAGTTAGGACATAAAGTAACAGTTATGAATTAAAAGAATAAAATTTGATAAAGTATTTTAAGATATTCGTTGCAAAACAAATATGATTTATTGTGAAATGATAATTTTACTCCCCGAGCAGCACGTAGACAAACAAAAGACAGCAGAAACCAATAACATTGTTACGTCTTATTTAGCAGACGCTTTTATCCAAAGTGACAATTAGGAGAGCATTTGACACACTGAATCCGGCGCGACGTGACGAGGTCCATACGGGTTCAATAGGTTAAATCATAACATGAAAACTTTATCGCGCGATTCGTGTCATCGCGACATACTGTAACATACTTACAGTGTGTGTTTGAAAAAAGGATGTAATCGTCCTTTGCTTTTTTCTGGGGTGCATTTTATCCCAGACGGCCTAATAGCAAAGTGAACGAACGAACGAAAATTCAGAAGAGCAACAAGAGATTTGAAGCTCATAGCAGACGCGCCCAGGAGATGATTCGCTCTGTGATTGGCTGAATGTTACTTCACTCAAATCTAAGTAAAAAATCAGAGAACACTACAGGAAATATTCACGCTGGATTCTAAAAAAAAAAAAAAAAAAAAAAAAAAATTTAGCAGGGGTCAGAATCACCTGTTTCTAAAAGTGCGGGGGACGTGTCCCCCCCGTCCCCCCCGGTTGCTACGCCCCTGCCGCCACCTCTCCGTGCGCCCAGAACGTGCTTGTAGCGTACCGGTACGCTCATTTGGACATCTGTTTTAATAGAGGTTTTAATCTTTTACCTGCACTGCCGCTTTTCAGAGCGCCCTTCACAATGCAAGCTTCCTAATTCATCCCACCCAGAGCAGAAACTACATTACCCATTCACCCTTAAGTTACACAAGTGAATAGCGCATGTGTCGCTTTTCCCACTGTTAAGTGTCAACAACTCAAAGTGGCCGGAGAAGGTGTGTGAAACTCGTTGTGAGTTATACTAAAGCAAAATCTTGAGTATTTATTGTCTGATAAACATTAAAAACTGTCTGCGGAGGTTGAGTCGTCCTGCAGCCCCCGCTGGCTGCTCATTGGCTGCAGCATCTTTTTTCTAAGTTCTAAAAAAAATACCGTAGACGGCAAGGCACAAATTTAGATATTAATTTATCTAATTAATCTATAGCCTATGCACAAAGACAATATGATCTTTTTGTCCCCTTTTTGTTTTAAAGCTTGATGAAGAGAGAGAGCGCAAGTTGCTGCAGCTGCGAGGAGGACAGTGATGCACGCGCACAGGAGTGATTGACAGTTCGCGGCACTGTGTACAAAAAATACTCCGCTACACAATTATTTCGTTATTTTCGTCTAAGCTTATTAACGTTAGCGTTACAGAAAGGTCTGATTTACGCACTGTTACAGTCATTGTTTTTTTTTTTTTTTAAACAATGACATTTGAGTTCATGATTTTAATGTTGCTGTTTCTTGTGGCAGACTAAATGAAGAGTAATGTTTCTTGTGGCAGACTGAAGAGTAATCCGGCAGAGTTTTATACTGAAACTTTCCGTCTAAAAGTCCTTCCTTGGTCTTATCCATATTTCTTTGCACGTTGAACATACATAGGCCACAACTGGAAATAAAAAAACTGCAACCGCGTTAATTGCGTTATTTTTTTTTAACGCGTTAAATATTTCAAATTAATCGAATGCGTTAACGCGCTAATTTTGACAGCACTAGTAAAAAGACAATCAAACAAAGATGAAAACACCCGAAACACTGCGGGATCGTAGTACCCTCCCCTGTCTGCAACGTCACCGGGCCTTGTCCCGATCGGCCTGACGGTGGAACTGCAGCGACGGAAAGTACGGCATCGCTCGTAACTCCCAAACGGTTAAAAAAAATTAAAATAAAAAAATTAAAAACAGTGTTATTAAAATCAAAAGACAGGTTTAAAAACGTTCTCTTCTGTTGTACAAAAACGGGTATGTCCTTTAAAGAAAAAAGATTAAACCATCAGCTCAGTTCCTCAAAACCAGTCCCAGAGGCCTGACCCTTCTGGGCCCAGAGGAGATCCTCTTAAACCGAGGCACCGCTGTCCCACTTCAGGTGTTTGGGGGCATCTACGGGCAGTCAGGGCTCGTGGCTATGGGGACCTTTCCCGTGTAGCTCTGACCCTCCACATCCGAATGGCGACATGCGGTGTACTCCTGCAGCCTTGATTTGGCTAGCTGGATGGTGGCGTGCAGGGACCCCTGCATGCGCTTCCCTACCAGTAGGTTTCTGGAGGTCCATATGGCGTCTTGGATGCAGAGGATGGTAATCCATAGCTTAGGGGGTGTTTTTGCTGGCATATGTTTTTGGCTCACCCCTCCTCTCCCCATTGGGTAGTCTGGGACCCCCCCTACTGGTAGGTACGGGAATTGCTGGGGGCCAGCTGTCGCCCACAGGTCCCTCACAGCGCTGCACTCCCATAAGGCGTGCCTCACGGTCTCGGGGGCGCCACATCCGGACCGCGGGCAGATGGGGTTCTTTGACATGCCTCGGGAGTGCATCACGGCCCTGACCGGGAGGATCTCATGGGCAACCATCCAAGCCAGGTCTCGGTGTCGGTTGTGAAGAGCTGAGTGGGACACATTCCGCCAAACGTTTTGGGCTTCACCTAGAGTGAGCCCGCGTACTGGACACACTTGTTCCCGTTCCTGCACAAGAGAGAGTATAGAGCGATGATTGGTTAAAACAGTCACACTTTCTTTTTCCAAATTAAATTTCTTTAAAAAGTTCTTTATGTGTGTGTATGCTGGGGGTTGGTCAAAGGCAACTGGCATTGTCAAGTCTGTCTGTACAATATTTTGGGTTCTTAAGTAGGACCCCATCCAAAACCGGGTCATGGCTCCTGTTTTGTCTTGTTTGGATGGGGTTCGGGCATATTTTATATGTAGTGCAGTATAAAAAGCTCCTAAAAACAAGTAGGGGTCTGGCACTCCTTTTCCTCCATTTTGGGGTGCTTTCTTCATGGTTGCTCTTTTGAGTCGCTCCCACTTAGACCCCCATAAAAAATAAAACATTGCACGTTCCAGAGATACAAGGAAGAGTCTGGGGGGAAAGAAAACAGAACACAGCAATAAAAACAGGGGTAAAATCACAGCTTTTATGATTAAAACCTTTCCTTCAAATGTCAAACGTCTCAGTCCCCAGAAACCTAGTTTTTTCCGCACTTTAACCATCACGTCATGCCAATTTCCACTCCCTCCCCCGTCTCTGTCAAACTTAATACCCAGTAATTTTAACTCTGTCCTTTTAAAAGTAGTGTCCAGTCCAGCGAGCTCACTAGGTTTCCAGGGACCGTAAAACTGTGCTTGTGTTTTATCTCGGTTCAGTCTGGCTCCCGATGCTTTCCCAAACCAGTCTGTCAGGTCCATAGTCCTCTGTGTTGATAAAACGTCAGTACATAAAAGGTTGACATCATCCATATATAAAACAGTCTTTGCAGTCAGTCCTCCAGTCCCGGGTATAGTCAGTCCACTGATCCATGTATCCCTTCTCAATACCTGCGCTAGGGGTTCGATGCAAGCCACATACAGGAGAGGAGATAACGGACAGCCCTGACGGACGCCGCTGCATATATTTATCGCTTTTGAGAGATTCCCGTTAACTAGGATTTTGCTGGTTATGTCTTTATACAGCAATCCCACCCAAGCTAAGAACCTCCTGGGAAACCCCATTTTTTCCAAAACTTGAAACAAGTAGTGGTGCGAGACTCGGTCGAATGCTTTTTCAAAGTCTAAATTTAAAACTATCAGCCGAATATTTCTGTCTCTCGCATAACAGATGGCGTCTCTTATCAGTACGAGGCTGTCTGTGATCTTTCTCCCAGGGACGGCGCAGGCTTGATCCGGGTGGATCAGATCTGCTAAAACTGTTGACATTCGTGTTGTTAAAAGTTTACTAAAAAGTTTACAATCAAAGTTTAAAAGGGTTATAGGACGCCAGTTTTTTAAATCTGTCTTGTCATCTTTTTTGTGTAGTAGGGTCATTATTCCTATCCTAAAACTGTCAGGGAGCTGGTCGATCTTGTCAAAGTCATTAAAAACAGCCAGTAAGTCTTGTCTTAAAATGTCCCAAAAGGTCAAATAAAATTCAAGAGGGAGTCCATCAACTCCAGGAGTTTTCCCTTTTTTGAATTTTTGAATACTTTTGTCTATCTCAGAAATGTTAAAATCCTTTGTCAGACTGGTATTTCCATTTATTGTTTTCTCTATGCTTGTTAAAATTTCGCTCAAAATGCTGTTGTCACTTGCCTTTTCTTCATAGAGTTCTTCATAAAAGCTTTATATTACTGATAAAATATCCTTTGTGTCTGTCATTGTTTCTCCTTCTTTATTTCTTAATTTAAATATTGCTCTACCTCCATCAATAACTTTCTTAAAAAAGTATCTGCTGCATTTCTCGCCTTCCTCTATTTCCCTTTCTTTGCTCCTGAAGAGAACACCTCTACTTTTAACCTCCGCTAATTCTGACATGTCTTTCTTAACTTCCTTAATTTCTTCGTTAAAATCAAAACCCTGGCTAAGAAGATAAAAGTAACGTTGTAGCCTCTTTTGCAGTCCCACCATTCGTCTTTTTTCTTTTAATTTTTTCTTTTTCCCTGCCCATCTAAAAAAAGTCTTGGTCTTTGCCTTTACCATCTCCCACCACTGTGCTCGTGAATCATAAAAGTCTTGTAAAGTCTGCCATTGGCTGTACTGCTCCCTGTAGTATGTTGTGATCTCTGGGTCTTCCAGCAGGGAGCAGTTCAGTTTCCATATCCCTCCACCTGTCGTCACACCTGTGGGAAAAGAAAGGGTGCAAGAAAGCATAGCGTGGTCTGAAAAGAAAACGGGCATTAGTTTAGCATCCACTGGTGTAAGGTCTCGCGTAAAGATATAGTCTATACGGGAGGCTTTAGTGCCATCACCACTAAACCAGGTGAATCCTTTTTCCCCAGGATGCATGGTCCTAAAACAGTCAGTCAATTTAAAATCCTTTATAATGTTCTGTAGTAAAATTGACGTTTTATCCATTTTAAAATCCTCTCTCTCCCCTTTTCTATCATTTTTACTTAAAATGCAATTAAAATCCCCTGCTAAAATAAATGGGATCTTTCCTAAAAGGTGGGACTGCACGTCTTCTAAAAGGTCGTTCCTTTCATTTTTATCTGTAAAAGCATACATATTTAAAATATTAAAATCATGTCCTAAGAAGGACAGATTTATTAAAAGAGCTCTCCCATCTCTCACCACTGTGCTACCCTTCACCAAGAGCTGAGGATTCTTTATTAAAATGATAAGAACAGATACTACACTTGATCTTAGCCAAAAGGCCGAGAAGCGATGCTGCTAAGACGCAGCAGGGAGGAAGCCGGACACGGCGATGCCCATCTCGGCTTTGGTAAGTTTTGGGAGACCTAAAAACGCTGGGGGATGGTGGTAGCCTCCCCTGTCTACAACGTCACCGGGCCTCGTCCCGATCGGCCTGACGGAAAGTACGGCATCGCTCGTAACTCCCAAACGGTTGGTCGCAGAGCCACGTGCCTTATGTCATCGGAATCCTTGGCTCGAGCCGAACGAGACGCAGGTCTCAGATTGGCTCGTCGCTCTGACAGAAATTTTCGGGTATTTTGGATTTTGTCGAAAACCTTCTTTTGCAACCTAGCGCCAGGTATTTGGCCCAGTCCCACCCAAATCAGCACAGAAAGCTTCTCTGGAGTCTGACTGTCAATAATCATCCAAAAAAAGAGGAAATTTCCATTCACCTTGGCGAGGGGACCTCAAAACGTGCTAAGGTGGCGTGTCCGAGGTGGCTCGAATGGCTATAACTCCGGGAAGGAGTGAGATCCCTTCACCCAAATCGGCACACCTGTGCAGGGGCTCAGTCCGAGGCCAGGTGAAAAGGGGCGCGGCGACAGGCCAGTAGGTGGCGCCGTAAGCTGAAAAATAGTGAAAATGTAATGTAAAAAGTAGTGCTGTCAATCGATTAAAAAAAATTAACTAATTAATCGCACAATTTTTTCAAATTAATCGCGATTAATCGCGATTAATCGCAATTAAAAGACTGAAACTTTTTGGATATGTAAATGTAAAATGTAAATAATTAATGTAAACTCAAGACAAAGAAACTATTTAAATTCAAAATATGATTGTTTATTGGAATTTTTGTTTAACTTGTAACACAGATTTTCTCATGTAAACAACATACCTGCAATAAACCATCAATATCCTGCAAATTAACTGTTGGCTTGAAAGCCATATTTATTACAGAAATAAAAACACAGGCATGTAAGTACCATTTGAATTTCAAAACAATCAATGCCAATAAAAAACAAAAATGATTTCCATGTTGAATTCTAAGTGGACTGCAAAAAAATTCCAAAGTATAGTCATTGCCAGTGCTTTAAGTGGGCCAGTACGCACCGGTACTCAGTACCGCCACTTCCAAATATAGCT
This sequence comes from Carassius gibelio, assembly GCF_023724105.1. Lineage (NCBI taxonomy): Eukaryota > Metazoa > Chordata > Actinopteri > Cypriniformes > Cyprinidae > Carassius > Carassius gibelio. The sequence continues at coordinate 3,846,398 of NC_068418.1, forward strand.
CTTGAGCGTACCGCCACCCAGGGGCGTAGCAGCCATTTTAAAAGTGGGGGGGACAGCTGTATGGTGATTTGACCCAAAGCTGATGTTCATAATAAATTCTAAATAGAATACCAATTGGCATTTTACTTTTTCAAATTTGGGAACATGACATGATAGCTTACAGGAACCTATTTTTGTTAAATCATACTCAAAATTTAAAAATACTGCAGGACTTTGAGACCAATGGGAGACCATCTATAATTTTTTTTTTATTTTTTATGAAATAAAGATATTTTATGATATTTACAATATTTCAGTTGCACTACATTTGAACAATAACTTTTTTTTTTTTTACAGTTGGACAAAAACAGGTGTTAAATGAGTATACAGATTACATCTACAGTAATTTTATACAAACATACATTTTATGAAAAATATGAGACAGATGATCTGTGAAAAAATCAAGCTCCTCTGGCTCCTCCCAGTGGTCCTATTGCCATTTGCAGAAATACATCACTCCCGGTAAAAAACAACCAATCAGAGCTGCGGTCCGTAACTTTGTTTGTGTTCAAAATGTAGAAAAATTTATATAATAAGCAAGTACACCATGAATCCATTTTCCAAACCGTGTTTTTGGAAAACCACTAGGGTGCACCTATAATAAGTGTTTATATTCGGACTATTTTAGATTGCTTCGGGGGTATCGCGGCGGAGTAACCCAGTACCTTTGTGATTCTTCATAGACATAAACAGAGAGAAGTAGTTCCGGCTACGATGTTCTTCCGCAAGACGCAAGCAGTTCTGTTTATTAACCGCTAGAGCGTCAAAAGTTCCCTACCACAGCTTAAGATAGTCAATCTGCTTTTTTTTATACAAATCTCACCTGTACACATTCTGGAGAGGTTGAGCAACTGCCCCCTCTCTCTGCCAGTGACGTCACAGCCTGCCTTTCCTACAGACTAGTTAGGACATAAAGTAACAGTTATGAATTAAAAGAATAAAATTTGATAAAGTATTTTAAGATATTCGTTGCAAAACAAATATGATTTATTGTGAAATGATAATTTTACTCCCCGAGCAGCACGTAGACAAACAAAAGACAGCAGAAACCAATAACATTGTTACGTCTTATTTAGCAGACGCTTTTATCCAAAGTGACAATTAGGAGAGCATTTGACACACTGAATCCGGCGCGACGTGACGAGGTCCATACGGGTTCAATAGGTTAAATCATAACATGAAAACTTTATCGCGCGATTCGTGTCATCGCGACATACTGTAACATACTTACAGTGTGTGTTTGAAAAAAGGATGTAATCGTCCTTTGCTTTTTTCTGGGGTGCATTTTATCCCAGACGGCCTAATAGCAAAGTGAACGAACGAACGAAAATTCAGAAGAGCAACAAGAGATTTGAAGCTCATAGCAGACGCGCCCAGGAGATGATTCGCTCTGTGATTGGCTGAATGTTACTTCACTCAAATCTAAGTAAAAAATCAGAGAACACTACAGGAAATATTCACGCTGGATTCTAAAAAAAAAAAAAAAAAAAAAAAAAAATTTAGCAGGGGTCAGAATCACCTGTTTCTAAAAGTGCGGGGGACGTGTCCCCCCCGTCCCCCCCGGTTGCTACGCCCCTGCCGCCACCTCTCCGTGCGCCCAGAACGTGCTTGTAGCGTACCGGTACGCTCATTTGGACATCTGTTTTAATAGAGGTTTTAATCTTTTACCTGCACTGCCGCTTTTCAGAGCGCCCTTCACAATGCAAGCTTCCTAATTCATCCCACCCAGAGCAGAAACTACATTACCCATTCACCCTTAAGTTACACAAGTGAATAGCGCATGTGTCGCTTTTCCCACTGTTAAGTGTCAACAACTCAAAGTGGCCGGAGAAGGTGTGTGAAACTCGTTGTGAGTTATACTAAAGCAAAATCTTGAGTATTTATTGTCTGATAAACATTAAAAACTGTCTGCGGAGGTTGAGTCGTCCTGCAGCCCCCGCTGGCTGCTCATTGGCTGCAGCATCTTTTTTCTAAGTTCTAAAAAAAATACCGTAGACGGCAAGGCACAAATTTAGATATTAATTTATCTAATTAATCTATAGCCTATGCACAAAGACAATATGATCTTTTTGTCCCCTTTTTGTTTTAAAGCTTGATGAAGAGAGAGAGCGCAAGTTGCTGCAGCTGCGAGGAGGACAGTGATGCACGCGCACAGGAGTGATTGACAGTTCGCGGCACTGTGTACAAAAAATACTCCGCTACACAATTATTTCGTTATTTTCGTCTAAGCTTATTAACGTTAGCGTTACAGAAAGGTCTGATTTACGCACTGTTACAGTCATTGTTTTTTTTTTTTTTTAAACAATGACATTTGAGTTCATGATTTTAATGTTGCTGTTTCTTGTGGCAGACTAAATGAAGAGTAATGTTTCTTGTGGCAGACTGAAGAGTAATCCGGCAGAGTTTTATACTGAAACTTTCCGTCTAAAAGTCCTTCCTTGGTCTTATCCATATTTCTTTGCACGTTGAACATACATAGGCCACAACTGGAAATAAAAAAACTGCAACCGCGTTAATTGCGTTATTTTTTTTTAACGCGTTAAATATTTCAAATTAATCGAATGCGTTAACGCGCTAATTTTGACAGCACTAGTAAAAAGACAATCAAACAAAGATGAAAACACCCGAAACACTGCGGGATCGTAGTACCCTCCCCTGTCTGCAACGTCACCGGGCCTTGTCCCGATCGGCCTGACGGTGGAACTGCAGCGACGGAAAGTACGGCATCGCTCGTAACTCCCAAACGGTTGGTCGCAGAGCCACGTGCCTTATGTCATCGGAATCCTTGGCTCGAGCCGAACGAGACGCAGGTCTCAGATTGGCTCGTCGCTCTGACGAAATTTTCGGGTATTTTGGATTTTGTCGAAAACCTTCTTTTGCAACCTAGCGCCAGGTATTTGGCCCAGTCCCACCCAAATCAGCACAGAAAGCTTCTCTGGAGTCTGACTGTCAATAATCATCCAAAAAAAGAGGAAATTTCCATTCACCTTGGCGAGGGGACCTCAAAACGTGCTAAGGTGGCGTGTCCGAGGTGGCTCGAATGGCTATAACTCCGGGAAGGAGTGAGATCCCTTCACCCAAATCGGCACACCTGTGCAGGGGCTCAGTCCGAGGCCAGGTGAAAAAGGGCGCGGCGACAGGCCACTAGGTGGCGCTGTAAGCGACAACAAAATTAATACGAATCGAAAAAAAGGACAAACAAACAACATGGAGACAGATACAGCTAGGCTGCAGTCAGTCCAATCTACTTTCAAAGTAAGGTCTGCGCTATGTTCGAACTAAACTACCCACCAGGGTCTGATTTTTCAAGAGCGTAAGTGACTTTGTTTCACAGGCGCACAACACGTATCTCGCATGTGACAGAACTCCCCATTCTGAAACGGAAATAAATAAAAAACTGTAAAAACCTCTTCTGCTTTGTTTCACCAACAATTTCAGGGGAGAGCGCGAACGCAGTCCCCCACTACCATAAATTATGCAGTCGAGATTCCCGCATTTGGGGAATTCGCAGGGGTCAGCATGGCCGGAGTGCAATGGACAAGCCTCGCCCTGGGTGAACCGCCTTCTTGATCATGGTGTCTCCCCTGCCAGGTAAGTATGAAGGCCCAGGCGGTCAGCCAGAGGTCTGATTTGCATCTCTACCATCCTCACCAACGGTTAGCCCTCCGCCCCCGCTCCAGGAAAGGAAGGACGGGTGCCTTCCGTTACTGGCCTGGAAACTGCCAAGCTCATGGGCCGGTGCTTCCCAACGCCAGTTTTAGATGACTCTCTTTAAACAAACACACCTGATTCGATGCACCACCTCGTCTGTGAAAGACTTCAAGACCTCAGGTGGGTGCATCGTTAGTGGAAGAGTCCAAGACCCCAGGAGGACACATCAGGAAAAAAGTTTGCAATAAACCACAGCATCTGCAATGGCAGCTCTCATTCCTTGTTCTGCTATTCGACACAATAAATGGCAATCCCCAAAAAGGGAAAGCACACCGTTCCTGGAGACACTGCAATACCAGGCCGATGCATGGAGTGGACGGAGCAAGCCCCGGCTCCAGCTCCGTGATCTAAAAATCCATTTAATATGTAGTCCCCGGATGGGGGACGTATCAGATATTAAACTGATAAGAACAGATTTTTTTCTTTCTTTTGACTGGTTTTATTGATATTTAATCAAAAGTGGTACAACAGTACGTCAAGTAATAGATAGAATACAACATATATGTTCACATGCAGGTATGAGTGATAAAATAAAATTAAATAAAATAAAAAATTAAAAAACAATCGTTCCAATGACGGTTAACACACAACTAAAATCCTGGATCTCCAAGACATGCCTTATGTTAAGATACAGACAATGTACTTAAAATGACCATAAGAGAAAAAAAAAAAAAAAAAAAAAAAAAAAAAAGGGTTATAAGGTTACACATTGTTTAATTGTTCTTTTACATACATTTTTATTTTCCTTTAAAGTGCTTTCAGTGTGTTTTAAAAGCCAAAATAAAACTATGTAACACACAAAAAAAAAAAAAAAAAAAAAAAGGGTTGTCTATTGTGCTTGATCGGGGAGGTAAATTTTCAATTTGGGCCTCTCCCTCTCTTCGATCCCAGGCAATCAGACCCAGCTTCAGTGACCCAGAGGAGATCCGTACCCTCTGGCCCGCTGCTCCCGTAGCCGGAAGTGGTGAAGGTACATCTACGGGCAACCAGGGTCGGTGGTGGCCGGGACTCTCTCTGTGGCAACCCCGGCCCCCGCTCTGAATGATTGGGCGCGGTGCCCCTGCAGCATGTTCTCCACCATCTTTACAGTGGCTTGGAGGGGCACCATCACCCGTTTCCCCACCAGCAGGTTTCTGGCAGTCCAGATTGCATGCTTTATAGCATTCAGGGTGAACCAGAGTGTTGTGAACTGTTTTGATGTTAAATCCTTTATCCTCCGGCCCACCCCTAGGACGGCAAGATTATAGTCCATCTGGACCCCACCCGCTGGCAGGCATGGGAAAACCAGGGGGCCGGTCGCGGTCCACCGGTCCCGTGCAGCACCGCACTCCCAGAGGACGTGCCGCACGGTCTCTTCCTGATTACACCCGAGCCGTGGGCACTTTGCGTTGGCGGCCATGCCGCGGGAGTGCATAACCGCCCTGGTTGGTAGGATCTCATGGGCCACCATCCACATCAGGTCTTTTTGCCGGTTCCAAAGAGCGGGGTGGGCTGCGTTTCTCCACACTGTTTTGGATTCGCTCTCAGTTAGCCCTGGAACTGGGCTCACCTTCTCCCGGTCCTGCACAACAGAGATAATCTTTTTATGGTCTTTTAAAATGTCCACATTTTCTCGTTCTAGGTCATGTTTCTTTAAAAAAAATTTAATAAATGCATATTCTTTTGGCAAGTTAAAAGACACTGGAGTTCTAAGATCTACGGTTAAAATTTTTAGGTAGCGTAAATACGACCCCATCCAAAACTTCACTATTGCTGCGGTCTTATCACTGGATGGGGCCGTGGCATACTTAAAATGTAATCCTGTAAAATAACTCCCTAAAAAAAGGCTAAGGTCTGGCAGTCCTTTGCCTCCGTTTTCCTTTCTTTTCTTGACTGTTTCTCTCTTTATTCTCTCCCACCTGGATCCCCAGAGAAAATAAAAGACAGCACGTTCCACTGCTAAAATGAAGGACCTGGGGGGGGGGTAAAAACAGAGCACAACAATAAAAACAGAGGTAAAATCACAGCTTTAAAAACTAAAATCTTTCCCTCCATCGTCAAAGTCCTTAGTCCCCACAAACCCAGTCGCTGTCTTACTTTCCCTAAAGCATTGGTCCAATTACCTTGTCCACCCCCCTCCCTATCAAATTTTATGCCTAGAATTTTTATATTATCATTTCTTAGAGTCACTTCCAGTCCTCCCACGTCTATGTCGCCCCACTGTCCGAAGAGCTGGGCCTCTGACTTGTTTCTGTTTAATTTGGAGCCAGAGGCCCGTCCATAAGAATCTGTAAGTTCCAAAGCTCTTCGGACAGATAAAAAGTCAGTCGTTAAAATTGTCACATCGTCCATGTATAAAACACATTTTGCTATCAAACCTCCTGGTAGCTTAAATCCTGCGATCCGTTGGTCCCTTCTCAAAAGCTGTGCCAGTGGCTCAATGCATGCCACATACAAGAGCGGGGATAACGGGCACCCTTGACGGACGCCGCTGTGAATGTTAACAGCTTTTGTTAAATGCCCATTTACAAGAATTTTGCTGGTTATATCATTATACAGCAATCCCACCCATGCTAAAAACCTCCCTGGGAAGCCCATTTTCTCCAGTACCTGCAAAAGGTACTGGTGCGAGACCCGATCAAAAGCTTTTTCAAAATCTAAATTTACCACTATTAGGCCAATGTTTCTGTCTCTCGCAAAACAGATGGTGTCTCGGATCAATATCAGACTGTCCGTGATCCTCTTCCCGGGCACAGCACATGCTTGATCCGGGTGGATCACATCCTTTAAAAACAGGGACATGCGTTTAGCTAAAAGCTTGCTAAAAAGTTTGCAATCCAAATTTAAAAGGCTGATTGGTCTCCACGTTTTTAAATCTGTTCTATCTCCTTTTTTATGCAAAAGTGAAACAATTCCTAGTCTAAAACTGTCAGGGAGTCGGTCCAGTCTGTCAAAGTCCTTAAAAACCATTAAAAGTTCTGGTGCTAAAATGTCCCAAAATTTTGAATAAAATTCCACGGGAAGGCCATCACTTCCCGGCGACTTACCAGTTTTAAAATCCTTCATACATTTTGTAAGCTCTAAAAGAGTAAAATCTTGGGTTAAAATAGCACACTCATTATCAATTTTCTTTTCTAAATTTCCCAAAATATTTTCTATGGCTTCCTCTGTTATCTCTTTTTTGTTGTATAAATCTGTATAAAATGTTTCTACTTCTTCTAATATCTCTTCTGTATTTCTGGCTTCCTTCTCCCCCTTTTTTAATTCAGTGATTACCCCTTTATTTGTTAAAATCCTCTTAAAAAAGTACCTTGTGCATTTTTCACCTTCCTCCAGATCTTGTTCCTTACTTCTTAAAATCAACCCTTTGTTTCTTTGTTTTTCCAAATCAGCCATTTCTTTTTTAACCTCATTTAATTCTTCATTAAAATCAAACCCTCCATTCACAAACTTGAAATACCTTTGCAATCTTTTTTGCAGTCCCAACATGCGTCTCTTTTCTTTGTTCTTTTTTCCAATCCCTTTCTTTCTAAAAAACAGTCTCGTCCGGTGTTTCACCATCTCCCACCATTGTGCACGTGAATTGAAAAAGTCTTGGAGGGTCTGCCATTGACTGAATTGCTCCCTGTAGTCACTAACTATCTCCTCATCCTGCAAAAGGGAGCAATTCAGTTTCCAGATCCCTCCCCCTACCGTCAATTTTGTGGTGAAGGAAATAGTGCAAGACAGCATAACGTGATCGGAAAAGAATAGGGGTGTTAATATAGCATCAGTCGGCAGGCAATCGCGTACGAAAATGTAATCAATGCGAGAGGCATTGGTGCCATCACCACTGACCCAGGTGTAGCCCACCTCTCTTGGATGCAAAGTCTTAAAACAGTCAGTTAATTTAAAATCCTTAACTAAACTTTGCATTAAAACTGATGTCTTGTCAAACCTAAAATCTGCCCCCACCCTCTTCCTATCAGTTTTGGCTAAAACGCAGTTAAAATCTCCCCCTACCACTAATGGTACCCTCCCCAGCATGTGGGACTGCAGTTCCTCTAAAAGCTCATACCTATCGTTTTTACCTGTAAAACCGTACACATTTAAAACCTTAAAATCTCTATCTAAAAAAGTCATATTCGCTAAAATAGCCCGCCCATCTCTTACCACCGTGCTCCCCTTCACCAGGATGTGAGGGTTATTTATTAAAATCGCCACTCCATCATTTTTGTTAAAATTAGACCCGCTCCATATGGAGGGTCCCGGCGTCCATAACTCCTCCCACCTCCTGTAACTAGATAAAAAGGGTAAGGCACACTCTTGTAGTAAAAAGACATCTGACTTTTGAGATTTTAAAAAGGATAAAATAGTATGTGCTCTGACCATGGACCTTACACTTCTTACATTTATTGTTGAAATTGTGAGGGCCATGGTGAATAAATTAGGTAAAAAAGGCATGAGCTTAAAAAGGAACTAAAACATTTTATTTAAAAGACTACAAAGTTCATTTAAATCAAAAAATCTCTTGTGACACCCGCTCCTCTTTACTAGTGATAATATTGGGTTCAGGAGCGGAGGTGTCCACCGCCTTAGGATCCGCAGAGAAAATCTCTTGCGGCTCCTTTGGCGATGATGTTCTTAGCTGTATTTGCAGAAACGAAACCTCATTCGGGGAGGCTGAGGGCCACACCCTGTCTCCCTCCTCATTACTTGAGCTGGTGGACCTCAACTTTTTCTCCTCTGTTTGACACAAAGGAGACCCCGCAGGTCTTTTCTGCAACTGAGCATTAGGTAACCAATCTAGAGTTATTCCGCCTATACTGCTTGAAGTGTTTTGCTCGGTGTCTAGATCGGGTACAGTTTCCAAAGAGGAGGGGGTCAATTCATCTGACTCTTTCTCCTCTTCACTTTCTTTATCCATTTCCATACTCACGTTTTGCTTTCCTAATTGGATGGGCGGAGTCTCCTCCTCCCGACCGTTACCCGCGTGTGACTCCGCCCCTTGACACGCCCCTTCCGCTCCGTCTCGACCAGTCCCTGGGCTTGGTTGGGTATTCAAAATTCCCTCCAAAACCTCAGGGACCACCTCTTTTTCACTTGTTTGGTTTTTTGTGGCAGCCATTTTTGCTTTTAATATGTTGGCAAAAGATTTAGGGCAGTCTCTGTAGAGATGGTTGGATTCACCACAAAGATTGCACTTTCTGCAATTGGTACATTCTTCATAGATGTGGCCAATTTCTTTGCACTTACCACAAACTGTTTCCTGACATGCCTCTATGAGGTGTCCAAACCGGCTGCATTTACGGCACAGTTTGGGCATCCCCTGATAATGAATGTAGCCTCTGTTTTCTCCCAGCACAATCATAGAAGGAATCTGACTTAAGCCCTGGAAGCCGTGTGGATCCTCCCATTGTTTAATGGGAACTCTCCACGCGCCATTCCAGATGCCGTCCTCGTCTAAAACCTTGACTGGCTGGCCCCGAACAGAGCAAAATCTCGCCAACCATATCGCTATGTCATCTCCACTCACAGTTTCATTAAACATTCGAACAATTACCACTTTCAGGGAATTGTCTGTCAGTTTTTCAACTGTGAACATGCAGAGACTGGCTTTTACCGCTTCCAAACGAGACCAGAAAACATTTAGCAGCGCAGCGCTTTTAAAACTCAAATCAAAACCACGGTTCTGGGGAAGAGTCAATAAGCAATTTACATCATTTGCAGAAAATCCTAAAACCTTTTGTACGAGTTTCCGTGAGAAATCAAGTCTGGACATCACCATTAACGTTCCATCATCATTTTTTTTTAACATAAAACGCACGCTGTGGTGCCTCCGCACGCCGGCACGAGCAGCCGACATGGTGGAGGCACCAACAGCCCATTAAAATACGTACAACAGCCAATAAATGTCTAAAAGACTGAAAGAATAAATAACTAAACTTTTAAAAGGACAATAAATAATAAAAGAGCAAATTAAATAAATAAAAAGGGCACTTTACCTGTGAATGCTAGTGTTTTTCTCCTTCCTAGGCGAGCTGGAAAAGAACCTGAAGAAAGAAGAAAAACAGAAAAAATGCTGTTCACAGGTGAAGTCCAAAATATATCCCAGTCCGGAAAGACTATAACCACTGCCCAGTAATAGTCTATTTCCTTCCAGAGAAGATGATCGCGACCACGTCCCCCTGATCTTAGCCAAAAGGCCGAGAAGCGATGCTGCTAAGACGCAGCAGGGAGGAAGCCGGACACGGCGATGCCCATCTCGGCTTTGGTAAGTTTTGGGAGACCTAAAAACGCTGGGTAGCCTGGTAGCCTCCCCTGTCTACAACGTCACCGGGCCTCGTCCCGATCGGCCTGACAGAAAGTACGGCATGGCTCGTAACTCCCAAACGGTTGGTCGCAGAGCCACGTGCCTTATGTCATCGGAATCCTTGGCTCGAGCCGAACGAGACGCAGGTCTCAGATTGGCTCGTCGCTCTACGAAATTTTCGGGTATTTTGGATTTTGTCGAAAACCTTCTTTTGCAACCTAGCGCCAGGTATTTGGCCCAGTCCCACCCAAATCAGCACAGAAAGCTTCTCTGGAGTCTGACTGTCAATAATCATCCAAAAAAAGAGGAAATTTCCATTCACCTTGGCGAGGGGACCTCAAAACGTGCTAAGGTGGCGTGTCCGAGGTGGCTCGAATGGCTATAACTCCGGGAAGGAGTGAGATCCCTTCACCCAAATCGGCACACCTGTGCAGGGGCTCAGTCCGAGGCCAGGTGAAAAGGGGCGCGGCGACAGGCCAGTAGGTGGCGCCGTAAGCTGAAAAATAGGGAAAATGTAATGTAAAAAGACAATCAAACAAAGATGAAAACACCCGAAACACTGCGGGATGGTAGTACCCTCCCCTGTCTGCAACGTCACCAGGCCTTGTCCCGATCGGCCTGACGGTGGAACTGCAGCGATGGAAAGTACGGCATCGCTCGTAACTCCCAAACGGTTGGTCGCAGAGCCACGTGCCTTATGTCATCGGAATCCTTGGCTCGAGCCGAACGAGACGCAGGTCTCAGATTGGCTCGTCGCTCTGACGAAATTTTCAGGTATTTTGGATTTTGTCGAAAACCTTCTTTTGCAACCTAGCGCCAGGTATTTGGCCCAGTCCCACCCAAATCAGCACAGAAAGCTTCTCTGGAGTCTGACTGTCAATAATCATCCAAAAAAAGAGGAAATTTCCATTCACCTTGGCGAGGGGACCTCAAAACGTGCTAAGGTGGCGTGTCCGAGGTGGCTCGAATGGCTATAACTCCGGGAAGGAGTGAGATCCCTTCACCCAAATCGGCACACCTGTGCAGGGGCTCAGTCCGAGGCCAGGTGAAAAAGGGCGCAGCGACAGGCCACTAGGTGTCGCTGTAAGCGACAACAAAATTAATACGAATCGAAAAAAAGGACAACCAAACAACACGGAGACAGTTACAGCTAGGCTGCAGTCAGTCCAATCTACTTTCAAAGTAAGGTCTGCGCTATGTTCGAACTAAACTACCCACCAGGGTCCGATTTTTCAAGAGCGTAAGTGACTTTGTTTTACAGGCGCACAACACATATCTCGCATGTGACTGAACTCCCCATTCTGAAACGAAAATAAATAAAAAACTGTAAAAACCTCTTCTGCTTTGTTTCACCAACAATTTCGGGGGAGAGCGCGAACGCAGTCCCCCACTACCATAAATTATGCAGTCGAGATTCTCGCATTTGGGGAATTCGCAGGGGTCAGCATGGCTGGAGTGCAATGGACAAGCCTCGCCCTGGGTGAACCGCCTTCTTGATCATGGTGTCTCCCCTGCCAGGTAAGTATGAAGGCCCAGGCGGTCAGCCAGAGGTCTGATTTGCATCTCTACCATCCTCACCAACGGTTAGCCCTCCGCCCCCCCTCCAGGAGAGGAAGGACGGGTGCCTTCCATTACTGGCCTGGAAACTGCCAAGCTCATGGGCCGGTGCTTCCCAACGCCAGTTTTAGATGACTCTCTTTAAACAAACACACCTGATTCGATGCATCACCTCGTCTGTGAAAGACTTCAAGACCTCAGGTGGGTGCATCGTTAGTGGAAGAGTCCAAGACCCCAGGAGGACACATCGGGAAAAAAGTTTGCAATAAACCACAGCATCTGCAACGGCAGCTCTCATTCCTTGTTCTGCTATTCGACCCAAAAACGGCAATCCCCAAAAAGGGAAAGCACACCGTTCCTGGAGACACTGCAATACCAGGCCGATGCATGGAGTGGACGGAGCAAGCCCCGGCTCCAGCTCCGTGATCTAAAAATCCATTTAATATTTAGTCCCCGGATGAGGGACGTATCAGATATTAAACTGATAAGAACAGATTTTTTTTTCTTTTGAAAAATTTTATTGTCACAATACATTTTGGTTACATGCACACATTTGTTTTGTTAAAACACATTATACAATGGTTGTTGTTTTTTTGTTGTTGTTGTTTGATGCACAGGAAAATTTTTTAATTAATTAATACACAAATAAAAACATTTTGTATTGAGTGTGTTTTTTTGTTGTTGTTGTGTGTCTGTGGTGCTAGAGAAAATAAAAAATAAAAAACAGTGTTATTAAAATCAAAAGACAGGTTTAAAAACTTTCTCTTCTGTTGTGCAAAAACGGGTATGTCCTTTAAAGAAAAGAGATTCAACCATCAGCTCAGTTCCTCAAAACCAGTCCCAGAGACCTGACCCTTCTGGGCCCAGAGGAGATCCTCTTAAACCGAGGCACCGCTGTCCCACTTCAGGTGTTTGGGGGCATCTACGGGCAGTCAGGGCTCGTGGCTATGGGGACCTTTCCCGTGTAGCTCTGACCCTCCACATCCGAATGGCGACATGCGGTGTACTCGTGCAGCCTTGATTTGGCTAGCTGGATGGTGGCGTGCAGGGACCCCTGCATGCGCTTCCCTACCAGTAGGTTTCTGGAGGTCCATATGGCGTCTTTGATGCAGAGGATGGTAAGCCATAGCTTAGGGGGTGTTTTTGCTGGCATTTGTTTTTGGCTCACCCCTCCTCTCCCCATTGGGTAGTCTGGGACCCCCCCTACTGGTAGGTACGGGAATTGCTGGGGGCCAGCTGTCGCCCACAGGTCCCTCACAGCGCTGCACTCCCATAAGGCGTGCCTCACGGTCTCGGGGGCGCCACATCCGGACCGCGGGCAGGTGGGGTTCTTTGACATGCCTCGGGAGTGCATCACGGCCCTGACCGGGAGGATCTCATGGGCAACCATCCAAGCCAGGTCTCGGTGTCGGTTGTGAAGAGCTGAGTGGGATACATTCCGCCAAACGTTTTGGGCTTCACCTAGAGTGAGCCCGCGTACTGGACACACCTATTCCCGTTCCTGCACAAGAGAGAGTATAGAGCGATGATTGGTTAAAACAGTCACACTTTCTTTTTCCAAATTAAATTTCTTTAAAAATTTCTTTATGTGTGTGTATGCTGGGGGTTGGTCAAAGGCAACTGGCATTGTCAAGTCTGTCTGTACAATGTTTTGGGTTCTTAAGTAGGACCCCATCCAAAACCGGGTCATGGCTCCTGTTTTGTCTTGTTTGGATGGGGTTCGGGCATATTTTATATGTAGTGCAGTATAAAAAGCTCCTAAAAACAAGTAGGGGTCTGGCACTCCTTTTCCTCCATTTTGGGGTGCTTTCTTCATGGTTGCTCTTTTGAGTCGCTCCCACTTAGACCCCCATAGAAAATAAAACATTGCACGTTCCAGAGATACAAGAAAGAGTCTGGGGGGAAAGAAAACAGAACACAGCAATAAAAACAGGGGTAAAATCACAGCTTTTATGATTAAAACCTTTCCTTCAAATGTCAAACGTCTCAGTCCTCAGAAACCTAGTTTTTTCCGCACTTTAACCATCACTTCATGCCAATTTCCACTCCCTCCCCCGTCTCTGTCAAACTTAATGCCCAGTATTTTTAACTCTGTCCTTTTAAAAGTAGAGTCCAGTCCAGCGAGCTCACTAGGTTTCCAGGGACCGTAAAACTGTGCTTGTGTTTTATCTCGGTTCAGTCTGGCTCCCGATGCTTTCCCAAACCAGTCTGTCAGGTCCATAGTCCTCTGTGTTGATAAAATGTCAGTACATAAAAGGTTGACATCATCCATATATAAAACAGTCTTTGCAGTCAGTCCTCCAGTCCCGGGTATAGTCAGTCCACTGATCCATGTATCCCTTCTCAATACCTGCGCTAGGGGTTCAATGCAAGCCACATACAGGAGAGGAGATAACGGACAGCCCTGACGGACGCCGCTGCATATATTTATCGCTTTTGAGAGATTCCCGTTAACTAGGATTTTGCTGGTTATGTCTTTATACAGCAATCCCACCCAAGCTAAAAACCTCCTGGGAAACCCCATTTTTTCCAAAACTTGAAACAAGTAGTGGTGCGAGACTCGGTCGAATGCTTTTTCAAAGTCTAAATTTAAAACTATCAGCCGAATATTTCTGTCTCTCGCATAACAGATGGCGTCTCTTATCAGTACGAGGCTGTCTGTGATCTTTCTCCCAGGGACGGCGCAGGCTTGATCCGGGTGGATCAGATCTGCTAAAACTGTTGACATTCGTGTTGTTAAAAGTTTACTAAAAAGTTTACAATCAAAGTTTAAAAGGGTTATAGGACGCCAGTTTTTTAAATCTGTCTTGTCATCTTTTTTGTGTAGTAGGGTCATTATTCTTATCCTAAAACTGTCAGGGAGCTGGTCGATCTTGTCAAAGTCATTAAAAACAGCCAGTAAGTCTTGTCTTAAAATGTCCCAAAAGGTCAAATAAAATTCAAGAGGGAGTCCATCAACTCCAGGAGTTTTCCCTTTTTTGAATTTTTGAATACTTTTGTCTATCTCAGAAATGTTAAAATCCTTTGTCAGACTGGTATTTCCATTTATTGTTTTCTCTATGCTTGTTAAAATTTCGCTCAAAATGCTGTTGTCACTTGCCTTTTCTTCATAGAGTTCTTCATAAAAGCTTTATATTACTGATAAAATATCCTTTGTGTCTGTCATTGTTTCTCCTTCTTTATTTCTTAATTTAAATATTGCTCTACCTCCATCAATAACTTTCTTAAAAAAGTATCTGCTGCATTTCTCGCCTTCCTCTATTTCCCTTTCTTTGCTCCTGAAGAGAACACCTCTACTTTTAACCTCCGCTAATTCTGACATGTCTTTCTTAACTTCCTTAATTTCTTCGTTAAAATCAAAACCCTGGCTAAGAAGATAAAAGTAACGTTGTAGCCTCTTTTGCAGTCCCACCATTCGTCTTTTTCCTTTTAATTTTTTCTTTTTCCCTGCCCATCTAAAAAAAGTCTTGGTCTTTGCCTTTACCATCTCCCACCACTGTGCTCGTGAATCGTAAAAGTCTTGTAAAGTCTGCCATTGGCTGTACTGCTCCCTGTAGTATGTTGTGATCTCTGGGTCTTCCAGCAGGGAGCAGTTCAGTTTCCATATCCCTCCACCTGTCGTCACACCTGTGGGAAAAGAAAGGGTGCAAGAAAGCATAGTGTGATCTGAAAAGAAAACGGGCATTAGTTTAGCATCCACTGGTGTAAGGTCTCGCGTAAAGATATAGTCTATGCGGGAGGCTTTAGTGCCATCACCACTAAACCAGGTGAATCCTTTTTCCCCAGGATGCATGGTTCTAAAACAGTCAGTCAATTTAAAATCCTTTATAATGTTCTGTAGTAAAATTGACGTTTTATCCATTTTAAAATCCTCTCTCTCCCCTTTTCTATCATTTTTACTTATAATGCAATTAAAATCCCCTGCTAAAATAAATGGGGTCTTTCCTAAAAGGTGGGACTGCACGTCTTCTAAAAGGTCGTTCCTTTCATTTTTATCTGTAAAAGCATACATATTTAAAATATTAAAATCATGTCCTAAGAAGGACAGATTTATTAAAAGAGCTCTCCCATCTCTCACCACTGTGCTACCCTTCACCAAGAGCTGAGGATTTTTTATTAAAATGGCTACTCCATCGGCTCTGTTAAAATTTGATCCACTCCACACAGATACATGGGGCCATTGTTCTTCCCATCTCCTATAATTGGACATAAAAGGTAAAGCACATTCTTGTAAAAGCAGGATATCGCTATTTTGGGTTTGTAAAAAAGATAAAACCATTTGAGCTCTCAACTGTGACCTCACACTTCTTACATTTAAGGTGGAGAGTGTGAGTGTCATGATAAAAACAGTTAAAAATGATAAATACAACATTTTAGAAGACATAAATAACTAAAATTTCAATTAAAAAAGATATCTGTATCTTGTGAAATCAGCTCTTCTTCTTTTCCCCTATTTGGGGAATCCGGAGATTGAAGCTGTTTCCCCCTTGAGCTAGCCCTAGGGGTTGATGTTTGGAGTTCTATTGACAAGAAAGATATTTCGTTTGGGGAACTGAGTGGGAAAAGCCGGTTCAGATCCCCTGATGAGAAGGAATCTGATCGCAATCCCACTCTATCTCTTTTCTCATTCTTCTCCTCAATGGGAGATCGGGCAATCCTTTTTTTCCCTCTCAATATAACTCCTGGAAGATCATTACTTACCTCTATCTCTTGTTTCTCCTCCACTACCTTTTCCTGTTCTTGTTCACTATCCTCCTCCTTGCTCTGTTCATTTGACTCCGTTTCTTTCTCTATTAGGGATTGGTGGAGTTCCATCTCCTCATTTCCGTCTGCTCCAATAGTGTGGTTTGGCGGGAAATTTGAAGTTTGCTCCGCCCCCCCTCTCTCCTTACCTCTGTTATCCATTTTCTCTCCACCAACCCCAGGGTTTGGCGGGAGATTTGAATTTAGCTCCACCTCCTCATTGGCCTGTTGTACTCGCTCCTCAACCGCCATTTTGTCTGATTTAACTTTGTTGGCAAACGATTTGGGGCAATCTCTGTAGAGATGAGACAAGTCTCCACAAAGATTACATTTTCTGCCATTTGGACATTCTTCAAAGGAATGTCCAATTTCTCTACACTTGTTACAAAAGAGTTTCTGGCATGCTTCAACAAGATGCCCAAACTCCCCACATCGCCGGCAGAGTTTGGGCATTCCCTGGTAGTGGATGTAGCCCCTGTTTTCTCCCAGAACTATCATTTGTGGTAAATGCCTCAGACCTTGGAAGCCCTGTGGGTCTTCCCATTGCTTAATGGGGACCCTCCAGGAACAATTCCAAATACCGTCTTCATCATAAACCTTCATAGCCTGGCCCCTTACAGTGCAAAATCTACCCAGCCATGTGCAAATGTCTTCTCCATTCACAGTCTCATTGAACATTCTAACGATAACCATTTTTTGTGTGTTATCAGTTAGTTTCTCAACTTTAAACATGGAAAACTGGGTCTTGTGTGTGTCAAAGCGCTGCCAGAACTCATTTAACAGTGCTGCATTTTTAAAACTCACATCGAAGCCTTTGTTAAAAGGCAGGGTTAGAATGCAATTTAAATCAGCAGGATTAAAACCTAGAAGTTTTTGCAAAATACCTGAAAATTTCGTCAGAGCGACGAGCCAATCTGAAACAACCAAACAACACGGAGACAGTTACAGCTAGGCTGCAGTCAGTCCAATCTACTTTCAAAGTAAGGTCTGCGCTATGTTCGAACTAAACTACCTACCAGGGTCTGATTTTTCAAGAGCGTAAGTGACTTTGTTTTACAGGCGCACAACACATATCTCACATGTGACTGAACTCCCCATTCTGAAACGAAAATAAATAAAAAACTGTAAAAACCTCTTCTGCTTTGTTTCACCAACAATTTCGGGGGAGAGCGCGAACGCAGTCCCCCAGTACCATAAATTATGCAGTCGAGATTCCCGCATTTGGGGAATTCGAAGGGGTCAGCATGGCCGGAGTGCAATGGACAAGCCTCGCCCTGGGTGAACCGCCTTCTTGATCATGGTGTCTCCCCTGCCAGGTAAGTATGAAGGCCCAGGCGGTCAGCCAGAGGTCTGATTTGCATCTCTACCATCCTCACCAACGGTTAGCCCTCCGCCCCCCCTCCAGGAGAGGAAGGACGGGTGCCTTCCGTTACTGGCCTGGAAACTGACAAGCTCATGGGCCGGTGCTTCCCAACGCCAGTTTTAGATGACTCTCTTTAAACAAACACACCTGATTCGATGCATCACCTCGTCTGTGAAAGACTTCAAGACCTCAGGTGGGTGCATCGTTAGTGGAAGAGTCCAAGACCCCAGGAGGACACATCAGGAAAAAAGTTTGCAATAAACCACAGCATCTGCAACGGCAGCTCTCATTCCTTGTTCTGCTATTCGACCCAATAAACGGCAATCCCCAAAAAGGAAAGCACACCGTTCCTGGAGACACTGCAATACCAGGCCGATGCATGGAGTGGACGGAGCAAGCCCCGGCTCCAGCTCCGTGATCTAAAAATACATTTAATATGTAGTCCCCTGATGGGGGACGTATCAGATATTAAACTGATAAGAACAGATTTTTTTTCTTTTGACTGGTTTTATTGATATTTAATCAAAAGTGGTACAACAGTACGTCAAGTAATAGATAAAATACAACATATATGTTCACATGCAGGTATGAGTAATAAAATAAAATAAAATAAAAAATTAAAAAACAATCGTTCCAATGACGGTTAACACACCACTAAAATCCTGGATCTCCAAGACATGCCTTATGTTAAGATACAGACAAAATACTTAAAATGACCATAAGAGAAAAAAAAAGAAAAAAAAAAGGGGGTTATAAAGGTTACACATTGTTGAATTGTTCTTTTACATACATTTTTATTTTCCTTTAAAGTGCTTTCAGTGTGTTTTAAAAGCCAAAATAAAACTATGTAAAAAAAAAAAAAAAAAAAAAAAAAAGGGTTCTCTATTGTGCTTGATCGGGGAGGTAATCTTTCAATTTGGGCCTCTCCCTCTCTTCGATCCCGGGCAATCAGACCCAGCTTCAGTGACCCAGAGGAGATCCGTACCCTCTGGCCCGCTGCTCCCGTAGCCGGAAGTGGTGAAGGTACATCTACGGGCAACCAGGGTCGGTGGTAGCCGGGACTCTCTCTGTGGCAACCCCGGCCCCCGCTCTGAATGATTGGGCGCGGTGCCCCTGCAGCATGTTCTCCACCATCCTTACAGTGGCTTGGAGGGGCACCATCACCCGTTTCCCCACCAGCAGGTTTCTGGCAGTCCAGATTGCATGCTTTATAGCATTCAGGGTGAACCAGAGTGTTGTGAACTGTTTTGATTTTAAATCCTTTATCCTCCGGCCCACCCCTAGGACGGCGAGATTATAGTCCATCTGGACCCCACCCGCTGGCAGGCATGGGAAAACCAGGGGGCCGGTCGCGGTCCACCGGTCCCGTGCAGCACCGCACTCCCAGAGGACGTGCCGCACGGTCTCTTCCTGATTACACCCGAGCCGTGGGCACTTTGCGTTGGCGGCCATGCCGCGGGAGTGCATAACCGCCCTGGTTGGTAGGATCTCATGGGCCACCATCCACATCAGGTCTTTTTGCCGGTTCCAAAGAGCGGGGTGGGCTGCGTTTCTCCACACTGTTTTGGATTCGCTCTCAGTTAGCCCTGGAACTGGGCACAACAATAAAAACAGAGGTAAAATCACAGCTTTAAAAACTAAAATCTTTCCCTCCATCGTCAAAGTCCTTTGTCCCCACAAACCCAGTCGCTGTCTTACTTTCCCTAAAGCATTGGTCCAATTACCTTGTCCACCCCCCTCCCTATCAAATTTTATGCCTAGAATTTTTATATTATCATTTCTTAGAGTCACTTCAAGTCCATCCACGTCTATGTCGCCCCACTGTCCGAAGAGCTGGGCCTCTGACTTGTTTCTGTTTAATTTGGAGCCAGAGGCCCGTCCATAAGAATCTGTAAGTTCCAAAGTTCTTCGGACAGATAAAAAGTCAGTCGTTAAAATTGTCACATCGTCCATGTATAAAACACATTTTGCTATCAAACCTCCTGGTAGCTTAAATCCTGCGATCCGTTGGTCCCTTCTCAAAAGCTGTGCCAGTGGCTCAATGCATGCCACATACAAGAGCAGGGATAACGGGCACCCTTGACGGACGCCGCTGTGAATGTTAACAGCTTTTGTTAAATGCCCATTTACAAGAATTTTGCTGGTTATATCATTATACAGCAATCCCACCCATGCTAAAATCCTCCCTGGGAAGCCCACACTGTAAAAAACAACCTATAGAATCTACTCAATAAAATTGAGGTAACAATTTGCACTCACTTCGTTTGGGTAGATTCTATCTTATATATTTGAGTAAAGTATACTTAAATTTAACAGCTATGGCAGACTAAAAGAGATTAGGTAAGGTCTACCTAATATTTCTCATTACATCAAATAACTGATTACTTATAAAAAATTTAGTAATATTAACCCTATTGTAAGTAAGCAACAGTGAATCTACTAAATTATTTGTAATAATGATTAGCCAATAGGAAAAATTACATATTACTTATTCAGGGAAGGTAGAATTTATATAAAAATGGTCAGACGCAGGAGATTGCATCAATTGCTTATTTTATTGATCAAATAACATTTTGTATTTTTAAACATTTAAAACTATATTACATAAAGTACAAATTAGCCCCTTACAATAAATTTCAAGTGAAATACAAAATCATAATGTGACAAAGCTTTTTTGAATATATTACATTCAAAAATAAGATGAAAAAACATACATTAGAGGCAAAACTCCTAAATACTGTTTCTTCACGTAACCATTTCAAACTATATGCGTTTAGATTTAATGTGTGGCTACAATACTTGCAACTCTAGAAAATAAAAGGAGACTGAAATGCTCTCATTTACCTCAAAAGATTAGCATTCTACATCGATACAAACATTTAAACTTCATTTAAAACTAATTAAGTGCAAAAAATGCTCTTACATTCAATTTTAAGTGACATACAACTTCATTTTACATAAAACTCATTACATTTAACTTTTTGAACAATTACTATTTAAAAGTAAAACAATACATTTTAAGTTACATTAAACTTCAAATATAACTCACATTACATATAACGTGCTACTTCTTGAACATTTACCATTTGCAAATAAAACAGTTTACATTGAGGCTGAACTTACAGTACAAACAGCTCATTCCATTAGTTTACACTTGAGGCTTTGGACCTTCTTCAGCAGTTTTGCTCCGTCAAGTTTCAAAAAAAGTTTCTGGAAGACTTCAAAGGTGTACTTCATTTTTTTTGGATATTCAAGGTTGAGGGCATATATCAATCCCATCAACAGTATGCACGCTGTGGTTCTGTTTCCACAACCATTCAGCACTTTGATGCCCTCGATTACAACACACACATCTGCTGGGTCCTCCTCAACTGCGGGATTGTGAATAACCACCAACTTCATTATTTCATTTGTGTGGCCTTCAAGTTCATCCTCCTGTTGAAAAAAAAAAGGTTTTATGTTAGTTCAAGCAAATTAGCATGTTTGATTACAGTCGTTTTCTTGGTTAATGCCAATTGTTTGCTCACACGCAGGATTTCTGTATTAATCAGCACTTAAATAAAAATGAGTAACAAAAATCAAAACCCAAATTCTTCACCTGAGTATCCCATAATGACACAATTATTAATTAAACAATGTTTGCAGCATCCAATTTAGACAAACTAAAGCTGAAGCATGCTTGCTTGACACGTTACACCTAATGAAGTTAATTTTCTTGTCTCACAGCATGTTTGAGCCTCTGTAAAAAAACAATGAGGTTTGTTCTTGTGTGTCAAGCAAGTAAGTTTGAACTTTAAGTTTGTTGATCAATGTGTATATGAGATTAAAAGTCTACATTAAATTTATGCATCTAAATATGTGAGTAAAAATCAATGTCAAGTATTTTCATTATGATTGTTTTTTTAATGATCTGAGCTAATCATGTGATTATAAGTTCTATGTTAAGCAAGTTTACATGATCTTTGACCTGAGCATCCTTAGGCCGGCGACACACTGTTTGCGTGGTGTGTCTGTTTTAATTCAGCTCCCATGTTAACAGGTTAGAGCTTGCAGAGTGCCTGCGTGAGACGCGCGTCGCGCAGAAAACGCGTGCATGCTAGAAATAGAACCGACGCCTATTTTTCACGCGACGCACGCGTGTTGGAAGCGTTTCCAGGCAAAATATAATAGGAAAACATGTTAATGTCATTTTGTATACAAAAACATATTAATTCATGACACTTTGATGTTTGAAAGTGTATAGGTTGACAAATTCAGATATAAATGTAACTAAAAAAAATAATAAATAATTATCGATTTTCAAATATTTCACCTGTCAAACATAGTATATTTTGCCGTCAATACTGTTGACGGTGTCCTTTATCAGTAGGCGTAGGTGTAGGTGTGTAAAAAAAAGTTGATATTGTTGTCATGAAGACAAGATCCTGGTCTGTTAGCGGTCTCCCTCTATGCCGCGGGCCAGGCACGCTACTGGTGTAAAGACACAGAAAACGCGAGGCAGCCACCATGCTCCTGACACGCAGCAGAGACGCCACGCAGCCAGTGTGTCATGGCCTTAGTCTGCATTTTCTGAACATTTCATATGTGACAAAATATTTCTATCACAATAGGTAAATAAATACATACACAAATATATTTTTAAATGCACTACTGACTATTTATCAATGGCTAGGTATTGTGTTGGTTTATTGGCTAAATCACAGTGATCGATAAGGGAAATGAAACAATGTGTATCCATTTGAATACCTTGAAATTATTAATTATGTAATAACATACCTGACAGTCTTGGAACAGCTCTTCTTGATTTTCCCCAAGATACTCAATGAGGCAACAGATGCATGCATCCCTTTTTTTGTCAATACTCTGGAACTACAAAGACATGCATTTTAGAGCCAATACAGTGACTCTATGAGCTCTGCACTGCAACTTAGGAAAACATGCAAACAGACAAATAACAAGCAAATAACAAAAATCAATAAAAAATAAAAAAAACATTATTAGTCTGACAACAAATGCTCGATTTCAAAAATGACAACAAAAGTATTCAGTGGATACTAATGCTAAACACTCCTTAGAAAGGTTTGCTGTTTGGACCAGGCAATTGAACAAAAATTTAAAGCATCCTTAGAGCTAAACTCAACAGGAAATCAGTTCTTCAGGACTTGTTGGCAGACCTAAGTTTAGGAACCAATCTCACTACTCAAGGCAAGTATAGGTATCAAATTGTTAACAACAAAAAAAGCAATAAATAAATACAATATAAATGTACATGGGGGTGAGTAAATTTATCAGGAAAAGTTTGTTTAAAAGTGGACTAATCTTTTAATTTGCTTGTTTTGCTTTTGTCTGTTTACACATCTTTTTAAGTTCAGTGTGTTGAGTTTTAATTTGTATTTTTTGTGAAATGAGATAAAACAGAAAGATACCTCATTTACAGTGCTCAGGAGAGGATGCATCTTGGTATCAAA
Source organism: Carassius gibelio (assembly GCF_023724105.1). Lineage (NCBI taxonomy): Eukaryota > Metazoa > Chordata > Actinopteri > Cypriniformes > Cyprinidae > Carassius > Carassius gibelio. The sequence continues at coordinate 3,869,550 of NC_068418.1, forward strand.
TGCTCCTCCTTTGGCATGCATCAACTGCAGAAGACGTGGTGTGTACCCATCAAGATTCAGCATAAATGTCTCCTCCAAGGAGACTGTTGTTATACGTCTGAATTCCTCTTTGATCTAGTAAATCAGTAAAAGAACATAAAAATACAATAATTATCACAATTATAGTCAGAGATTATAAGGTTTGAAACCAATTTTAAATTAAACAAATGAGATGAACAACAGTTCTTGAAAGAAAAAAATTAAACTAAAGAACATCCTTACCTGAGCCTTACTGAATAATCCAGGCCACCTCTCTCTTAAAACACTGACAGCAGGGCCGGTGGTCACAACCTCCAGTCTTCTAATTGAAAAGGTTTTTGACATTTTTTCTTCAATTACTTTTGCGTTGTTCTTCTTCTTCGTTTCATCGACTAACTCAAGCCTCACCTTTTCCAATGTGTCCTCATTTTCTCCAACAGGATGCGGAGGGAGATAATTCACTTCTGCTTTCTTTGGCCTTTTCACATTTTTAGCTGGTGCTGCATCGGTTGGTCACTTCCTCTTCAATGTGTTTACTTCTAATTCTGGATATGTATATTTTTGTGATTTCAGCTTGGCACAGAAAATGTGCATCTTGTACTTTAGGCGTTGCTGCCAGCCATACATGCCTGCAAAGGTCCCAGGCTCCTTTAGGCATGGAAACTTTTCAAGAAGGGCTTCAGCCACAGAGGATATTTGCATACTTGAAGGATAGGCCGTGTAAGAAAATACAGCTTTGGCTAAGTCTTGCATTATTGCAGATTTAATACTTGCATCCTGGAAATGTGTTCCAGAGGCATGATATGACTTGTTAGCCTCTGCAAGGATAAGTTCAATGTCACGGGAAAATGTTGGCACTTGAAACTGCACTGGCCATGGAGCAGAACGACATGACTCTGGGAGAAGAATGGTATCTTGTGAATTTGATGGTTCAACGTCATCTGCAATAGAGCTGTACTCTTCACCATCATCCACAGGGTGGGTCTCCAAGGTACTTGGTGTAGAGGACAGTCCTGATTCATCTACTGGATGCAAGTCAAGGGTTATCAAGGGATCTTTTCTTACCAATTTCACAGTGCCCTTGTCTTCCAGGTCGGAAGTAGAATGTAGAGTGAAAAACTGGTTCCCAAAGTCTTTGTCCTCATAGAGTAGTCCAAATTCACCATGTATCTGGAATGTCTCAATGATTTCTGAAACAAGATCTTCCACCTTATTAGGAATTCCTGATGGAAGCGTCAACTTTCGGATATTGTTTTCTTCTATGATGACTCGCAACTGGACGGACATTTCCTTTGGGGTATGTGTTGTCTTCAGCTGTAGGGAGACAGAAAAATAGATTGCATTTTTTATAATTATTATACTTGGCATGATTAATATACGATTGATAAGGCATGAATAATTAAACTGAAAAACCTACTCTGATATACAAATTAAGTGTTTTAGGGACACCATTCGACCATGCAAAGTATTATATGCAGCTAAGGGGTATGCATCCTTCATTTCTGAATGCTGCACGACTTCAATCTCTCCTTTTGGCTCTACTTTGAAGCATCTCAGGTGCTCATGGTACCACCCACTTAGCAACTTCAGAACAAAGACAGGACTTTCATGCACAATGATTATTTGGAGTATTTCTCCGAAGTCAGGCAATCCTCCTGTTGATCCAAAAGGCAACAACATTCCAACACAGTAGTCAGTGCCTAAAATGGTGACTTTGTTTGTCATACTCACAACCGCTTCCCTGGGAAACTTATTTACAAAAGACTCCTTAATGCTGTCCTTTAGAACCTCCACTGCCACTTGAGTCATTCTTGACAAAGAGAGTTTTGGTCTTAGAATGTTAGCATCATGGATGTGGTATGCAATCATTGATTGGTGTTTTCTTGCCATTGTTTTTAGAATGTTTCTGAATGACCCAGTCTGCCTCACAATCCTTTTAAAAAATCGGTGTTTGGCTTCGAATCGCATGGTCCAGAGAAACACAAGTGGTCCAAAAGCAGTTGTGAGCCAAGGATAATGCTCCAGGAAGTGATGTTTCGGTCTCAATTTCTCCTCTGGGAACAAATCCAAATACCTATAACGGTGTTCACTAATCTTGCTTTCCATGTATCCTAGCGTCTCATCTGTGTAAACAGGAGCCATGACAAGCTCAACAACATCTTTCAAGGTCATCAAAACCTGCCATGCTGAGTCCTCTTCTGGCACTTTGTTGCCAATCATAAAAGGTAGCATCCGTAACAAGCACCAGTTTTCATGTGCATTGCCTCCTATACTTTTACATGATGCAAAAGTCAGGGGGATAGCTTGTGGACAGTTCACTTTGTCATTCCATTTGTAAGGAAATCGACGGATTGAAGAGTTAAGTTCAAGAAGAGAGAAGTATTTCTTCTTGATTAACACGTCAAGACACTGTGCAAGTTCAAGAGGAACAATCCCTTCAAGCAAATCATGCAAAGCATCAGGGGGATAACCTGATGTGGCATGAAAGTAACTCAGTTTGGCAGAGATGGGACACTGTCTTTTAACTCCACAATGATGAGCTTCTGCAGTGTCCAACAACGCTGCTTCGACATGGAGTGTATGGCTGGACTTAGTTCGCAGAGGGAACATTCCTGCTCTTACTTCATGTTCCTGGATGTCTGAACTCTTTCCAGTGCAAAAGCGACAATAATGAGAGGAAGAAAAGCTTTCAATAAACCCACCGATGGAGTGAGCGCCAAGATTATCAGCTGCTACGGCAAATACAGTGCCCTTCACCACTTTGCCCAGACTTGGTACAAATATGCCATCATCCTCCAAGCATTTCAAATCTTTAAGCAGTGGCTCCAACATTTTTGGGTATCCATATTGCTTGACATCATCTGCCTTACAAAGAATGGCCAGATAAATGGAACTTAGTGTAGACCGAAGAGTAGCAGGGATGACTGCAAGTACCCAGTACACGCCAGTGACTTTATGCTTCTTGCGTGATGTCCCCAGAGGGTTACATATTTCGAAGTCATCGATGTAGAGAATCAACGGGAGTTTCAGTTCATCTCCAGATAAAAAGCAGTTTTCTTTGTAGAAAGATCCATCATGCAAAGACCTGTACTCTGAAGACACATTGCACGGCCTCCTGTTGTGTAAAATTGTGTCCTGAATGTGTCCATTATTCAAAAGTTGAGACAATAATGGGAGAATCGGAACATACTGTAAGGTTGCATTCTTGCTGCAATCAAGTATGTACTCGACTGGCTCAGTCAGTGAAAGATGCTCCTTCATAAATTGTTCTCTTTTATAGTGTGTACTTAAAGGCCCGTCCAATCCTAAAGCAGCACAGAAAGGGTTAAGCTGGCAAAGATCTTTAACCAGTTCTGAAATGACAGAATCTTCGAAAATGCAGCCATGCCTCTTTAGAGTGTTAAGTATAATGTTTTTTTATAACAGGGCCAGATGCAGACGATGTAAGGAAATTAAGTTCCTCTACTACTTCATCTATGCATGTATTAGACACATTAAAAATGCACTCCAATTTAAGAAGGAGCAAGCCCAGTCTCTTGACAATTGTTTCGCTCAAGTCTTCATCCTCCTTAAGGACAATGCCACAGTAGTTTTCAGTTTCCAGAGAATCGCTTTCTTCATGAATCTGGCTTTGGTGTTCTTGACAAACAATGGTCTTAAAATCTTCCACTGAATGGGGGCTGTGTTTCCTGCTTTTATGACTGTGAAAGGTTGTGTAAACATTTGTTTTGTAATCACAGTCTCGGAAAACACAAGGCACAGTTTCATGCTTTTTAAGATGACCACCCAGGTGCTCAAAATATTGCCTTTCTGTGTGGAAATGGCTTGATTTACACACTATGCATGTGAATGAAAGGAGCTGGCCTGGATTAGATATCTGTGGATGAAATCTGGACAAATGTGTCCGTAACGCACCCCATGTCCTAAAGGTGCATGGGCAATTCGAATGGAGACAGGGTATGGACTGGCTTCGACTAAACTGCCCATGTTGTAATCTGTAGTGTTTTAATAGATCCAATCGTTTGGATGATGTAAAGTTACATATTTTGCACAGCCAATTCATTTCCAATAAGCTAGAACATCCATTGACCCAGTGGTTAGTTTGGGTACCTGAAGTTAATTTGTCTTGATAACTGCTATGAATTCTTCTTTCTTCTTCATATAGATCTTTCTGCAGCAGAAAAAAAATTTGTCAGAAACAGGATATTGAAATTATTAATTATCACACTCCTGTAAAATAAATTGTACATAATTTATATTCATATCCATTTACATTTTTCATATTTTGCTTAATAATTACACCAACTAGAAGTTAGTACAATGTATTTCAAAATCCAAGTTAACTCAAACACATAAATCAATTATAAAAACATTACAACTGTTAGGCCTATGTCACAGATCAGATAAGGAACATAAAAAAAATTACATATTTTCAATCCTTTGCTTTTTGTCATTAGCAGAGCACATGCTAATAGCTGCATATTAATGCTAACCATGTGCTCAGTGGGAGGCTGATTAGCTGTAATGCAAATTTATAAACTTAACACTTAGGCACCAGCACACAGTTAGTAGTTTAACGTTACACAGTATTATTTACAACACAGTAGTAAAAGTCTGACATTTTTGCATTTGAAATACTTAATATAAATTATCACGAATGAAGCACATTGCTCAAACATAGGAATTGGAAGATGCACGCACCTATACAAACAACGATTTTCAAACATAGGCTGATTAACGTTACTTGACAATAAATTTGGATCGTATAAACCCCCAACACACATTTTTTAAACAGACAATAATTTAAAAACGCACGTTAATTATAAATCCGTAAATGATGATAATAATAAAATGGCTTTTATAAATTGATCCCTTCTAACACAAAACTCAATATCAACAGATAAATGCAAGAAAACTTTAACAGTAATTATCTAGCATACCACATCGACAGCTTTACTGCTATTTTTCTGCTCCGAATGCCTTGTCGTCTGTATAGTAACGTTACACCAGCCATCCATTGCGCTCTCTCGTCACTTGCTCAAGTTCAACCACTCATGTGTAACAGTTTCGCTGTTCACGAATTTCAGCCATGTAACATTACAATAATTGAAGCTATATTTCAATCATAAACGTAGATGTTTGCTCGCATTCGCAAGTAACGTTTCTGGAAAATGTATTCAGCTTCCAATCCTAACTTGACTGAAAACAAATTATAACGTGTCGATCTATCACCAGATGGTGCGTCAACAGAGACCGAGAAATGACTATTGTTCTGGTACATTTTACCGTTAAACAACTTAACATTTGCATTCATGATGATGATATCAACAAGTTGAATAAAAACGTACCTGTAGGTTCACCAATAAATGTTCATCCACCGCCAATGACAAGGAAAATGGTGTCTCCCGCGATTCCCGCCTGGATGTTGACGCATGCGCACTTTGCAGTGGCAAAGCTAATATTTAGGGGTAAATTTTACTTATTTTTTTAGGCTTGCAGTTAATACTGTTAAAAAATAGATAGTGTAGGTACAAAGTACCCATTATTTTTAATTTTACTTGCTAACTCATATACTTAAGTAAACTATAACTGATTTTCATGGGTTGTATTTAACACCCTCAAGAGTAATTTTTTACAGTGCATTTTCTCCAGTACCTGCAATAGGTACTGGTGCGAGACCCGATCAAAAGCTTTTTCAAAATCTAAATTTACCACTATTAGGCCAATGTTTCTGTCTCTCGCAAAACAGATGGTGTCTCGGATCAATATCAGACTGTCCGTGATCCTCTTCCCGGGCACAGCACATGCTTGATCCGGGTGGATCACATCCTTTAAAAACAGGGACATGTGTTTAGCTAAAAGCTTGCTAAAAAGTTTGCAATCCAAATTTAAAAGGCTGATTGGTCTCCACGTTTTTAAATCTGTTCTATCTCCTTTTTTATGCAAAAGTGAAACAATTCCTAGTCTAAAACTGTCAGGGAGTCGGTCCAGTCTGTCAAAGTCCTTAAAAACCATTAAAAGTTCTGGTGCTAAAATGTCCCAAAATTTTGAATAAAATTCCACGGGAAGGCCATCACTTCCCGGCGACTTACCAGTTTTAAAATCCTTCATACATTTTGTAAGCTCTAAAAGAGTAAAATCTTGGGTTAAAATAGCACACTCATTATCAATTTTCTTTTCTAAATTTCCCAAAATATTTTCTATGGCTTCCTCTGTTATCTCTTTTTTGTTGTATAAATCTGTATAAAATGTTTCTACTTCTTCTAATATCTCTTCTGTATTTCTTGCTTCCTTCTCCCCCTTTTTTAATTCAGTGATTACCCCTTTATTTGTTAAAATCCTCTTAAAAATGTACCTTGTGCATTTTTCACCTTCCTCCAGATCTTGTTCCTTACTTCTTAAAATCAACTCTTTGTTTCTTTGTTTTTACAAATCAGCCATTTCTTTTTTAACCTCATTTAATTCTTCATTAAAATCAAACCCTCCATTCACAAACTTGAAATACCTTTGCAATCTTTTTTGCAGTCCCAACATGCGTCTCTTTTCTTTGTTCTTTTTTCCAATCCCTTTCTTTCTAAAAAACAGTCTCGTCCGGTGTTTCACCATCTCCCACCACTGTGCACGTGAATCGAAAAAGTCTTGGAGGGTCTGCCATTGACTGAATTGCTCCCTGTAGTCACTAACTATCTCCTCATCCTGCAAAAGGGAGCAATTCAGTTTCCAGATCCCTCCCCCTACCGTCAATTTTGTGGTGAAGGAAATAGTGCAAGACAGCATAACGTGATCGGAAAAGAATAGGGGTGTTAATATAGCATCAGTCGGCGGGCAATCGCGTGCGAAAATGTAGTCAATGCGAGAGGCATTGGTGCCATCACCACTGACCCAGGTGTAGCCCACCTCTCTTGGATGCAAAGTCTTAAAACAGTCAGTTAATTTAAAATCCTTAACTAAACTTTGCATTAAAACTGATGTCTTGTCAAACCTAAAATCTGCCCCCACCCTCTTCCTATCAGTTTTGGCTAAAACGCAGTTAAAATCTCCTCCTACCACTAATGGTACCCTCCCCATCATGTGGGACTGCAGTTCCTCTAAAAGCTCATACCTATCGTTTTTACCTGTAAAACCGTACACATTTAAAACCTTAAAATCTCTATCCAAAAAAGTCATATTCGCTAAAATAGCCCGCCCATCTCTTACCACCGTGCTCCCCTTCACCAGGATGTGAGGGTTATTTATTAAAATCGCCACTCCATCATTTTTGTTAAAATTAGACCCGCTCCATATGGAGGGTCCCGGCGTCCATAACTCCTCCCACCTCCTGTAACTAGATAAAAAGGGTAAGGCACACTCTTGTAGTAAAAAGACATCTGACTTTTGAGATTTTAAAAAGGATAAAATAGTATGTGCTCTGACCATGGACCTCACACTTCTTACATTTATTGTTGAAATTGTGAGGGCCATGGTGAATAAATTAGGTAAAAAAGGCATGAGCTTAAAAAGGAACTAAAACATTTTATTTAAAAGACTACAAAGTTCATTTAAATCAAAAAATCTCTTGTGACACCCGCTCCTCTTTACTAGTGATAATATTGGGTTCAGGAGCGGAGGTGTCCACCGCCTTAGGATCCGCAGAGAAAATCTCTTGCGGCTCCTTTGGCGATGATGTTCTTAGCTGTATTTGCAGAAACAAAACCTCATTCGGGGAGGCTGAGGGCCACACCCTGTCTCCCTCCTCATTACTTGAGCTGGTGGACCTCAACTTTTTCTCCTCTGTTTGACACAAAGGAGACCCCGCAGGTCTTTTCTGCAACTTAGCATAAGGTAACCAATCTAGAGTTATTCCGCCTATACTGCTTGAAGTGTTTTGCTCGGTGTCTAGATCGGGTACAGTTTCCAAAGAGGAGGGGGTCAATTCATCTCACTCTTTCTCCTCTTCACTTTCTTTATCCATTTCCATACTCACGTTTTGCTTTCCTAATTGGATGGGCGGAGTCTCCTCCTCCCGACCGTTACCCGCATCTGACTCCGCCCCTTGACCCGCCCCTTCCGCTCCATCTCGACCAGTCCCTGGGCTTGGTTGGGTATTCAAAATTCCCTCCAAAACCTCAGGGACCGCCTCTTTTTCACTCGTTTGGTTTTTTGTGGCAGCCATTTTTGCTTTTAATATGTTGGCAAAGGATTTAGGGCAGTCTCTGTAGAGATGGTTGGATTCACCACAAAGATTGCACTTTCTGCCATTGGTACATTCTTCATAGATGTGCCCAATTTCTTACCACAAACTGTTTCCTGACATGCCTCTATGAGGTGCCCAAACCGGCTTCATTTACGGCACAGTTTGGGCATCCCCTGATAATGAATGTAGCCTCTGTTTTCTCCCAGCACAATCATAGAAGGAATCTGACTTAATCCCTGGAAGCCGTGTGGATCCTCCCATTGTTTAATGGGAACTCTCCACGTGCCATTCCAGATGCCGTCCTCGTCTAAAACCTTGACTGGCTGGCCCCGAACAGAGCAAAATCTCGCCAACCATATCGCTATGTCATCTCCACTCACAGTTTCATTAAACATTCGAACAATTACCACTTTCAGGGAATTGTCTGTCAGTTTTTCAACTGTGAACATGGAGAGACTGGCTTTTACCGCTTCAAAACGAGACCAGAAAACATTTAGCAGTGCAGCGCTTTTAAACCTCAAATCAAAACCACGGTTCTGGAGAAGAGTCAATAAGCAATTTACATCATTTGCTGAAAATCCTAAAACCTTTTGTACGAGTTTCCGTGAGAAATCAAGTCTGGACATCACCATTAACGTTCCATCATCATTTTTTTTAAATATAAAATGCACGCTGTGGTGCCTCCGCACGCCGGCACGAGCAGCCGACATGGTGGAGGCTGCAGCCTAGCTGTAGCTGTCTCCATTTTGTTTGGTTGTCCTTTTTTTTCGATTCGTATTGATTTTGTTGTCGCTTACAGCGTCACCTAGTGGCCTGTCGCCGCGCCCTTTTTCACCTGGCCTCTGATTGAGCCCCTGCACAGGTGTGCCGATTTGGGTGAAGGGATATCACTCCTTCCTGGAGTTATAGCCATTCGAGCCACCTGAGACGCGCCACCTTAGCACGTTTTGAGGTCCCCTCGCCAAGGTGAATGGAAATTTTTTTTTTTGGATGATTATTGACAGTCAGACTCCAGAGAAGCTTTCTGTGCTGATTTGGGTGGGACTTGGCCAAATACCTGGCGCTAGGTTGCAAAAGAAGGTTTTCGACAAAATCCAAAATACCCGAAAATTTCGTCAGAAACTCGAGCCAAGGATTCTGATGACATAAGGCACGTGGCTCTGCGACGAACCGTTTGGGAGTTATGAGCGATGCCATACTTTCTGTCAGGCCAATCGGGATAAGGCCCGGTGACGTTGTAGACAGGGGAGGGTACTACCATCCCCCAGCGTTTTTAGGTCTCCCAGACTTACCAAAGCCGAGATGGGCATCGCCGTGTCCGGCTTCCTCCCTGCTGCGTCTTAGCAGCATTGCTTCTCGGCCTTTTGGCTAAGATCACGTGGTCTGGTCGGACGGTTGAGACTGCGATCATCTCTAGGTGGACCTTTAGGCTCGTGTGTGGCTTGTGGCACGAGTCCTCTATCCTCCAAGAGGTAAATTGACAAGCGGCTTTTAATTGGAGACGACTCGCTTTGCGGAGAATCTACTTGTTTTTAAGGTAAGAAGGTTTTATCTAATTTATTTAGTTAATTTACTGTTTGTTTTAGCCACTGCGTGCTGGTGGTGCCGGAATGCGGAGGCACCACAGCGTGCGTTTTATATTCAAGGAGGTCGATGGAAAGCTTCTGGGTATGTCCCGCATGGACTTTTCCAGAAAGCTTGTTCAAAAGACCTTACATTTTAAGCCTGAAGACCTGAATTGTTTGATGACTCTGCCTCTGAACAAAGGTTTTGATTTGAGTTTTAAGACTGCTTCCCTGCTAAGTGAGTTTTGGCAAAGGTTTGAATCTGTTAAATCCCAGTTCTCTATGTTTATGGTGGAGAAACTTTCTGACAACACACTTAAAACTGTGATTGTCAGAATGTTCAATGAAACTGTGACTGGTGAAGATATATGTGTGTGGCTGGGTAGATTGTGCACTGTTCGAGGCCAGCCAGTCAAGGTGCTAGATGAAGATGGTATCTGGACATGCTCCTGGCGAATCCCCATTAAACAATGGGAGGACGCTGGGGGCTACCAGGGCCTGAAACATCTGCCCTCCATGATTGTGCTTGGAGAGAACAGAGGCTACATTCATTACCAGGGTATGCCTAAGTTATGTCGGAAATGTGGGAAATTTGGTCACTTAGCCGTTTAATGCCAAGAATTAGTTTGTGGGAAGTGCAAAGAAATTGGTCACGGTTTTGAACAATGTACCAATGGCAGGCGGTGCAATCTTTGTGGAGATTCAAACCACCTCTACAGAGATTGCCCTAAAAGTTTTGCTCCCTGAGGTTTTGGCGGGAATTTCAAATTCCCAGCCAGCCTCAGGGATTGGGCAGGAAGGAGGAAGTGGGGCGGCCATAGGGGCGGAGTCAGATATTGAAATGGAAAAAGGCACGGAAGGAGAAGTGAGCGAGGAAGAAACAAGCTCCTCCCTACAAACGGTTTCAGAGTTGGTACAGGAATCCAGTGGGAGTGAATTTGAGTGTTCACTCCCAAATGCTCAAGTGCAAAAAAGACCTGCGGGATCTCCTCTGGTGGAAACCGAGGAGAAAAAAGCTAGGGCAGCACAGCTGCTTGATAGTTCCGATTTGGAAGATCAAGAACGCATGTGGCCCCTAGAGTCCCCAAATGAGGTATCTTTTTTGCACATCAAGCTAAGAACATCGTCGCCTAGGGAGTTACAAGAGGGTTTCTCTGTAGCACCCGAGGCGTCGAGCACCTGTTCTCCAGGACCCAGTTCTATCTGGGAGAAAGGAAGGGCAGGTGAAACAAGATAAAACATGATTTTAAGTATATTTTTGTAGTCTTTTTGTCTTCTGTTTAAATGTCTCATACTGTTTTAACCATACTGCTCATGGCCCTCACTATCTCTTCCATTAATGTAAGAAGTGTGAGGTCCACCTTACGAGCACAGAGCATTTTATCCTTTTTAAAGTGTCAGATTTGTTTTTACTGCAAGAGTGTGCTCTGCCCTTTTTAAATAGTTACAGAAAGTTGGAGGAGATGTGGACCATGGGGCCCTCAATATGGAGTGGCTCCAACTTCAACAAGAATGACGGTGTCGCTATTTTAATCAACAATTCAAACATCACGGTGAAGGATAGCACTGTGGTGAGGGAAGGGCGGGCTCTTTTAGCAAACCTGACTTTTTTAGGGAGAGATTTTAAGGTTCTTAATGTGTATGGTTTTACAGAAAAAAATGACACACATGAGCTTTTAGAAGACCTGCAGCCCCACATGTTAGGCAGGGCTCCCCTAATAGTAGCAGGGGATTTTAACTGTGTTTTATCCAAAACAGATAGGAAGAGAGTAGGAGAAGATTTTAAGGTCGATAAGACATCGGTTTTATTGCTAAATTTAGTCAAGGATTTTAAGTTAGTTGACTGTTTTAAACAACTGCATCAAAGAGAGGAGGGCTTCACCTGGTTCAGTGGTGATGGCACCAGAGCCTCTCGAATTGACTATGTTTTTACAAGGGACTGCCCGCCAACCGATGCAACATTGACCCCTCCCTTTTTTCTGATCACATGATGCTGTCTTGCACCCTTTCACTTTCCATGGGTGTGACGGTAGGAGGAGGGCTGTGGAAGCTGAACTGTTCCCTATTAAAGGATGAAGAAGTGGTTAGAGAGTATAGGGAGCAGTTCAGCCAATGGCAGACCCTCCAAGACTTTTATGATACACGTGCACAGTGGTGGAAAGTGGTTAAGGATCCGACAAGACAGTTTTTAAGAAATATAGGGAAAAGGAAAAAGAACAGGGAAAGAAGACACATGATGGGGCTGCAAAAAAAAAACTGCAGAGATATTTTAACCTTTTAAACAGTGGATTGGATTTTACAGAAGAGATAAAAGAAGTCAAGAAAGAAATGTCAGTTTTATTCGAAGTTCAGAGTAGGGGTGTTATTTTAAGATTTAAAGAAAGAGAAATAGAAGAAGGGAAGAAATGCACAAGATACTTTTTTTAAAAAAATATTACACTGGGTGGGTCAATCTCTGCTTTGAAGACTTTTACCGGGAGGGAAGCAAGCGGCACAAAAGAGATTTTAAATGAAACTGAAAACTTTTATAATAATTTATATAGTGCAAAAGAGGCTCATAATGGGGTTTTAGAGGAAGTTTTAACCTTTTTAAATAAAAAGGTAAAGAGCCCAGATGTGCTTTTATCCCAGGATTTTACAGTTTTAGAAATTCAGAAAGCTTTAAAACATTTTAAAAAAGGGAAGTCCCCTGGCATTGACAGACTTCCCTTTGAATTTTATCTGACTTTCTGGGACATTTTAGCACACAAACTGTTGACCGTTTTTAAAGAATTTGAGACTCTTGACAGACTTCCAGACAGCTTTAGAGTAGGGATAGTTACACTATTACACAAAAAAGGAGACAACACTGACTTGAAAAACTGGCTACCAATCACGCTTTTAAATTTCGATTATAAACTTTTTAGTAAGATTTTAGCGACACGCATTTTGACTGTTTTAGAGGACGTGATCCACCCGGATCAAGCTTGTGCTGTGCCTGGAAGAAAGATAACAGACAACCTAGTGCTGATTAGAGACGCCATCTCTTATGCGGGAGACAGAAATATTCGGTTAGTAGTCCTAAATTTAGATTTTGATAAAGCTTGTGATCGAGTCTCGCACCAGTAATTCTGCCAGGTATTGGAGAAAATAGGGTTTCCAGAGAGGTTTATAGCCTGGGTGGGACTGCTGTACAAGAGAATAGTCAGCAAAATTCTAATAAATGGGCATCTTTCCAAAGCTGTGAATATACACAGTGGTGTCCGTCAGGGATGTCCTTTATCTCCTCTTCTGTATGTGTCTTGCATCGAGCCACTGGCACAGATCTTGAGAAGGGACAAATGGATCAAAGGACTGGACGTTCCTGGGATGGGTGGACTGACGGCGACCTGTGCTTTATACATGGACGACATAACTCTTTTAGCCACGGACATTTTATCAATACGAAGAGCACTGGACTTGACTGACTGGTACGGTCGGGCCTTGGGCGCCAAACTTCTCTGGAGTCTGACTGTCTGAGGCCCAGCTCTTCGGGCGTGGGGAGACGTGGACACAGGAGGACTTGATTTGGTTTTTAAAGACAACGATTTTAAGATTTTAGGCGTTAAATTTGATAAAGACGGAGGTGGACCCTAAAGAGAGCAGCCCGAAAAATGGAGCGCAGCTGGAGGAAAACAAAACTAGAGGTATTTTGTATTGCTTGGCGGGAAAGTAACATATCCTACAGAAAAGTATTAAAAACTGTTAGATCTGATTACTTTTCTTCTCTTTTAGAAGAAAACAAACATAACCCCAGGTATTTATTCAATACAGTGGCTAAATTAACGAAAAATAAAGCCTCAGCAAGTGTTGACATTTCCCAACACCACAGCAGTAATGACTTTATGAACTACTTTACTTCTAAAATCGATACTATTAGAGATAAAATTGCAACCATTCAGCCATCAGCTACATTATCACATCAGACAGTGCACTATAGACCCCCTGAGGAACAGTTCCACTCATTCTCTACTATAGGAGAGGAAGAATTGTATAAACTTTTTAAATCGTCTACACCAACAACATGTATGTTAGACCCTATACCATCTAAGTTCCTAAAAGAGGTGCTTCCAGAAGTCATAGGTCCTTTTCTGACTATTATTAATTCCTCATTGTAATTAGGATATGTCCCCAAAACCTTCAAACTGGCTGTTATTAAGCCTCTCATAAAAAAAAACACAACTTGACCCCAAAGAACTAGTTAATTATAGACCAATCTCAAATCTCCCTTTTCTGTCCAAGATACTAGAAAAGGTGGTATCCTCACAATTATATTCCTTCTTAGAGAAAAATGGTATATGTGAGTATTTCCAGTCAGGATTTAGACCGTATCATAGTACTGAGACTGCTCTCCTTAGAGTTACAAATGATCTGCTCTTATCATCTGATCGTGGGTGTATCTCTCTATTAGTTTTATTGGATCTTAGTGCTGCGTTTGACACAATTAACCACAGCATTCTTTTGCATAGACTTGAACACTTTGTTGGCATCAGTGGAAGTGCATTAGCATGGTTTAAATCGTACTTATATGAACGTCATCAGTTCGTAGCAGTGAATGAAGATGTATCATATCGATCACAAGTGCAGTATCGAGTAACTCAAGGCTCAGTACTAGGGCCGCTACTCTTCACGCTTTATATGTTACCCTTGGGAGATATCATCAGGAAACATGGTTAGCTTTCACTGTTATGCTGATCATACTCAGCTCTATATTTCTTCGCGGCCCGGTGAAACACACCAATTGGAAAAACTAATGGAATGCATAGTCAATATAAAAAAATGGATGACAAGTAATTTCTTACTGCTAAATTCAGAAAAAACAGAGGTGTTAATTATAGGACCTAAAAACTCGGCTTATAATAACCTAGAACACTGTCTAAGACTTGATTATTGCTCTGTCAATTCTTCGTCATCAGTTAGGAACCTAGGTGTGCTATTTGATTGCAATCTTTCCTTAGAAAGCCATGTTTCTAGCATTTGTAAAACTGCTTTTTTCCATCTCAAAAATATATCTAAATTACGTCCTATGCTCTCAATGTCAAATGCAGAAATGTTAATTCATGCATTTATGACTTCAAGGTTAGATTATTGGAATGATTTATTGGGTGGTTGTTCTGCACTCTTAGTAAACAAACTACAGCTAGTCCAAAATGCAGCAGCAAGAGCTCTTACTAGAACCAGGAAGTATGACCATATTAGCCCGGTCCTGTCATCGCTGCACTGGCTCCCTATCAAACATCGTATAGATTTTAAAATATTGCTTATTACTTATAAAGCCCTGAATGGTTTAGCACCTCAGTATTTGAATGAGCTCTTTTTACATTATAATCCTCTACGTCCGCTACGTTCTCAAAACTCAGGCAATTTGATAATACCTAGAATATCAAAATCAACTGCGGATGGCAGATCCTTTTCCTATTTGGTGCATAAACTCTGGAATAACCTACCTAACATTGTTCGGGAGGCAGACATACTCTTGCAGTTTATATCTAGATTAAAGACCCATCTCTTTAACCTGGCTTACACATAACATACTAATATGCTTTTAATATCCATATCCATTAAAGGATTTTTAGGCTGCATTAATTAGATAAACCGGAACCGGAAACACTTCACATAACACCCTATGTACTTGAGTGAAATGAGTGAAGTGACATTCAGCCAAGTATGGTGACCCATACTCAGAATTTGTGCTCTGCATTTAACCCATCCGAAGTGCACACACACAGAGCAGTGAAGACACACACACTGTGAACACACACCCGGAGCAGTGGGCAGCCATTTATGCTGCGGCGCCCGGGGAGCAGTTGGGGGTTCGGTGCCTTGCTCAAGGGCACCTAAGTCATGCTATTGAAGGTTGAGAGATACCACGACTTAGGTGCCCTTGATCAAGGCACCGAACCCCCAACTGCTCCCCGGGCGCCGCACATCATCAGAAGAATGGCATCTACGCTAATATTTTTCTGTTTCTCTCTTGTTCCGAGGTCAACGTGGCCACCAGATCCAGTCTGTATCCAGATCATAGGGTCACTGCAGTCACCCGGATCCAGTACGTATTCAGACATGATGGTGGATCAGCACCTAGAAAGGACCTCTACTGCCCTGAAAGACAGCGGAGACCAGGACAACTAGAGCCCCAGATACAGATCCCCTGTAAAGACCTTGTCTCAGAGGAGCACCAGGACAAGACCACAGATGATTCTTCTGCACAATCTGACTCTGCTGCAGCCTGGAATTGAACTACTGGTTTTGTCTGGTCAGAGGAGAACTGGCCCCCCAACTGAGCCTGGTTTCTCCCAAGGTTTTTTTCTCCATTCTGTCACCGATGGAGTTTTGGTTCCTTGCCGCTGTCGCCTCTGGCTTGCTTAGTTGGGGTCACTTCATCTACAGCGATATCATTGACTTTATTGGAAATAAATGCACAGACACTATTTAACTGAACAGAGATGACATAACTGAATTCAATGATGAACTGCCTTTAACTATCATTTTGCATTATTAAGACACTGTTTTCCAAATGAATGTTGTTCAGTGCTTAGACGCAATGTATTTTGTTTAAAGCGCTATATAAATAAAGGTGATTGATTGATCAAATATTAAACTGATAAGAACAGATTTTTTTATTTGTTTTATTTCACCAATCCATTCATTATAACAGTCTGGAAAACATTACAACAAAAAAATTACATTTCTTTGCAATTTACTTATACACACTGATCAGATAAAAAGGTTATACACCAAAAGAATAGAAAAAACCCAGAACAAAACAACAAAAAAACACCCAAAAGGTAACATAACATGAAATCCTTATTCCCTTTACCCCACTCTTGATAACAATCCCCATATCCTTCTGGTTTCTTCCTCTCCATAAAACTCTTTAAACATTTTTACCTCAATTGATATTTTCCCAAGTAAACTACAAAATAACCTTTCTGGAAACATACGAGGCTACTGCTTTTTCAAGCATGTTGTTCTCCACTCCAACAAAATGTATTTAGCTTCTGAAATTACCACCCACACCACTCTCCTGCGATCTTTTTCCAAATCCTTTAAACCCTCACCCTTCACTACTAGCTCTCTCTTAATAGAAGGCCCCCTCCAATCTTTCCAACACAACTTTACAGAACGCCAGAGAGCGGCAGCTCCCAAACAAGACCACAAACTGTGCTCAGTTGTTTCCTCCTGTCCACAGCCCACTGGACACAAAGGTGACCTTCCCTGCCCATGTCTGTAGAGACGCTCTCTTACAGGCAGCCGGCCTAAAACTGTCACCCAGTTCAGATCCTTGCACAATCCACCCCATCGTGCAGAGTAGCCTTCTCTGCCCCTTCAACCAACTCATCCCTTAGTCTGCAGTACAGTTTTCTATGGTCTAAAATCACTGAGAGCTCTAAACACCAGGATTTTTTTTTTACCACAAGATCCACCACTTTCTGGTATTGTTCTGGCCTTTCCATTGACCAAGGCATCGTTCCATTCCATGGAATCATGGACCTCAATGGAAACCCCAACCAAAACCTGACAAGGCACCCTGCCTTGTGCACTACAGTCTGGGGTCAAAGGACCTGTTGCAAAGGATGAAAAAAGGGCCTCAGTTTTTAAAGGTATGCAAGGCACACCTCTAACCCCTTTTTTAGGTGACGGTACATCTGGGTTTTGGTTACCAACTCTGTACCATTCCTCCAGAGGAAGGAGAAAACCAACCTCTCCAGTTTCCTACCATGCCAAAAAGGAATTGGGAATATGTACGCCAGGTGGTTCAGGCTAGGGAGGAGATCAGCCTTCACCACCTCCATCCTACCCCAGAGTGACAGCCCCCTTGCATTCCACCTAGCTACCTTTGCCTGTACAACTTTAAACATAGCCCCCCAATTCTCTTGTGCACTATTTCTCCTGAAAAAATGAATGCCCAGAATCTTCATTCCATCAGGACACAGGCTGTATCCACCTGGCACAATTGTTCTCCCTGCTCACTTTCCTACAAACATTGCAGAAGATTTACTCATATTTACCCGAGCTCCTGAGACCTCACAAAACCACTGCAGGATCCTGTCTGCCACCAAAAAATCCATCTCGGAAGTCAGGAAAAGTGTCATATCATCAGCATATGCTGCCACCTTTGCACTTATCCCCCTACCACCAAGCAAATGAACACCCGTCAAGGACGGGGCCGCTCGTAATGCCACCACAAGGGGCTCCAGTGACAGAATGTAGAACAGGGGGGACAAGGGGCATCCCTGCCTAACCCCTCCCTGCTGCTTGACTAACTCTGAGTAAAATCCATTCATCCCAACTCTACAGCAACTTTACCCAGGCCCTGAAAACTGGACCAAACCTTAATCGCTCCAGGACTGACATTATAAAGGCATGATTTACCCTATCAAATATCTTCTCCTGGTTCAAACTTAAGATAGCTAAAGGTAGCTGCCGTTGTTCTTCCCAGCTGATGATGTCCCCCACCAAGGGTAGATTCAACCTACTTGACCTGCCTGGCACCCCAAAAGTCTGATCTGGCTGAACCACTGTTCCAACCACTCTTTTAAGCCTTTCAGTTATGACCTTTGCTAATATTTTATAATCCGTTGAGAGTAGAGTTATTGGCCTCCAATTTGCTAGGTCCTCCTTCTTCCCTTTCTTATAGAAGAGAGTCACAAGACCTGTCCTCATAGTAACCGGCAGTTCGCCCTTATTCAGGCTCTCCTGATATACCTTGACCAGCTCTGCCCCTATCAAAGGCCAAAAGGCTCTATAAAACTTCTAGAAGGCCATCATTTCGAGGAGCCGTTTCCTTTTTGAATGAGTACACATCTGACTCTACCTCCTGAAGAGTTAAAGATTTCTCCAACACAACACTCTCCTCTTCGTCCAAAACATCCCACCAAGCTGCTTGTGAATCAAACAGACCCCTCAGGTTTTTCCAACCGACTATCAACCTTTGAAGTACTTCATAAAAAGTTATATCTTTTAAATAGGAGGTATTGAATCTCCAGACTCCCCTGCCTCTCTTCAAACCCCCTACCTCTACCCCAACTCCCACCAAACAGTGGTCTGTGCACCACATAGGCTGTTGGATGTAATTTATGAACTTCATATTGTTTCCCCTCCCCTTTCCCTTTCTTGTGAGTACCTCAGCCCATTCCCCCACTTGTTTGTCATCCTGCCCCTCGTCCTTCCTCTCCTCTAACCCTCCCCTCCCAGGTTTTCCCAAAACCACATGGCCCTTTTAAAAAATTCTCTCCTCTTTTTCTCCACATCTGTTTTCCCTTTCAGCCTCCACTTCCACCCTCCCTTGAACCATTTTCTCCCAGTCCTGAACAGGAGCTAGGTCCTGTAAAAGAGATGAGCTTAAAAGTCCTACCCTACTACACTTGTGCTCCCTTTCCTGGCTCTCGGTGTCCTCAGTGAGCCGCCGTCGACGCTGTCCTTGTACTACCTCCATCGGTTCCCTTGATACATCGTCCAGCTGAGGCCGATTCTCTCCTCCTACTGAGGCAGACTGCTCTTCCCTTAAGTCCATGGGCCTAGTTGTCAGATCTTTCTGAGACTCGGAGATCCTGGATAACACCTCTTTCACATCTATCTCTGACCATTCCTGGGATGGCGCCAGTTGTTGCACGCTTTCCTCATCTCTCCCTTCCTCCCTGGAATTGCCCGGTATTTCACCCTTACAACATTTTTTTTTTCTCTTGCCCCCTGATCTGCACTCGAAGGTCCTGCTTCCTGGCCTTTCACTATTTCACCACCTGCACCCACTCCTGAAGGCCCTGCCTCTTGACTTTCCCCTCCGCCTGGAACACTCGTTAGTAGACCTTCAAAATCAGCCTGCAGACCTTGTCCCTCCTTGAATAAGCTGGCATATGTTTTCTGTCTGCTAGGGCATACCCGGAACAGATGATCTCCTCCTCCACATAAACTGCATGTTTTTGGTTCTGGACAAGCTGATGCAACGTGCTCTGCAGATCCACAAAAGCGACATCTCTTCCCTGTGCAGTCTGCTTTCACATGGCCCTGTGCACCACACCTCCTGCAGTACACTGGTTGACCTGGATAGTGCAAAAGCCCTTGTTTGATCCAGTGAAGACCCAGGTGGATGAACTAAACCACCTGGCGACGCTGTGTCTGTATGCAGCTTAACGAGGTATCTTCTCTTTCCAGTCCATATACCAAACTGGTCCTTCAAACGTTCACCTCCTTTCACCGTATCACAGTAGCTGGCTAAGAATGTTAGAACATCACCATCTTCCACAAAAGGATTGTACAGGTAGATCGTTAGTGGCAGAAAATCCGGAGCAAAGGCAGGTAAGAGGTGCAGGCCGGTTAAGCACTGGTGATACTTTTTCTTCTCCCATGATTCATAGAATGCCACGCAGTCTCTCAGTTGAAAAAAAGTCAAATCGATAAAGCCAGAGCTTGAAAAATCTTGCAAACAAAAAATCAAACATGCCGAAACACCGAAAAACTTCTCTCAGTAGCTCAGTAACCACAAACTATCTTCCAAATATTCTCTTAACGTCAGCAGCTGCATCCACCTTGACTTTGTAAATGAACAGTATTCTTCAGCTGCACCACCATGGTCGGCAAAGGTGCATCCTCTCTTGTTGGATCCATCTGGGTCGATCACACTTGATTTTAGCCAAAGGGCCGAGAAGCAATGTTGATTTGATGCAGCGGTCGGAGGATGCCCATCTCGGCTTTGGTAAGTCTGAGAGACCTGAAACGCTGTGGAATGGTAGTACCCTCCCCCATCTGCAACGTCACCAGGCCTCGCCCCGATCGGCCTGAGAGTAGGGCATCGCTCGTAACTCCCAAACAGTTCGTCGCAGAGCCACGTGCTTGGCTCTAGCCAAACAAGACACAGGTTTCAGATTGGCTCGTCGCTCTGACAAAATTTTTGTGTGTTTTGGATATTGTCGAAAACCTTCTTTTGCAAACTAGCAGCAGGTATTTGGCCCAGTCCCACCCAAATCAGCACAGAATGCTCCTCTGGAGTCTGACTGTCAAAAATCATCCAAAAAAAGAAATTTCCATTCACCTTGGCGAGGGAACCTCAAAACGTGCTAAGGTGGTGTGGCCGAGGTGGCTCAAATGGCTATAACTCCAGGAAGGAATGAGACTCCTTCACCCAAATCGGCACACCTGTGCAAGGGCTCAGTCAGCGGTCAGGTGAAAAAGGGTGCTGTGAAAGGCCACTAGTTGGCACTGTAAGTGTAAAAAAACTAATATATTTTGAAAAAACACAATCAAAAACAAACATGGAGACAGCTACAGCTAGGCTGTACATCACCTCGTCAGTGAAAGACTCCGAGTCCTCAGGTGGGAGCATCGTTAGTGGAAGAGTCCAACACCTCAGCGGGGTGCCTCAGAAGAGAGTCCGCAATAAACCACAGGACCTGCAAAGGCAGACCTCATTACTTGCTCTGCTATTCGTCACAATAAATGGCATTCCCCAAAAAGGGAAAGCACACACCGTTCCTGGAGACACTGCAATACCAGGCCAATGCGTGGAGTGGACAGAGCAAGCCCCGACTCCAGCTCCGTGATCTAAAAATCCATTTAATATGTAGTCCCCGGATGGGGGATGTATCAGATAAACTGATAAGAACAGATTTTCTTTCGAAAAGGTTTTATTGTCACCTTTACATTTTTCCCATTTGCATTTTTACTTTTCCACACACATTTTTTATTTTCAAGCACACAATAAAACAAGCAATATAATATATAATAAATACACATGGTAAAATGAAAGAAACAATCATTGTTAAAAAGCATTTGATTAAAACCACAGTGTTTTGCTTGTTTTTAAAAGTCCATGTTTGAGGTGTGTTTAAAAGGTGCGATCGTTTTCAAAAGTAAAATACAAATTAAAAAAGCATACAAGCCTCATATATATATGTTAATAAAACCAATTTCATTGATAAAACACAATAAAAACACCAATTAAAAATCATCTGTTGTTTAAGACTGGGGGTGAGTCCTTATCAAGTGGGTCTTCAGAACAGGGACATGAGATGCTACTTTATAGGCTCAGCGGAGATCCCCTCTCCTACGGCCCACTGTTCCCTTAGCCAGAGTGGTGAGGGTGCATCTACAGGCAGCCAGGGTCGGTGCCTGCTGGGACCCTCTCTGTGCGACCCCGGCCCCCTCTTCCGAATATCATCGTCCGGTACCCCTGCAGCCCTGACCGGGAGGATCTCATGAGCCACCATCCATGATAAATCCTTTTGCCTGTTCTGGAGAGCGGGGTGGGCAGCGTTCCTCCAAACTTGTTTGGCCTCACCTAGTGTGAGGCCTGGAACTTGACTCACCAGTTCCAAGTCCTGCACAAGAGAAACACGTTTTTGTCGAGTTTGTGAATTCTTGTTGGATGGGGTCACAGCATATGTTATGTGGAGGGTGGTGAAGCGGCTGCATAAAAACAGGTGGGGGTCTGGGAGGCCTTTTCCGCCATTTTCCGGTCTCTTTTCGACCACATCCCTCTTCAATCTTTCCCACTTGGACCCCCACAGGAAATAAAACTGCCCTCTCTAGGTCCATCAGGAATTCCTTAGATGGGATAAAAACAGAACAAACAAGTAACATTAAAGGTAAAATAACAGATTTAAAAATTAAAATTTTACCTTCAATTGTCAACTGTCTTAGTCCCCAAAACCCCACTCTTATCCTAGCTTTCCCTAGCAAGTCAGTCCAGTTTTCTCGTCCACTTCCGTCTTTAGCAAATTTAACGCCTAAAATCTTAAAATCGTTGTCTTTAAAAACCAAATCAAGTCCTCCTGTGTCCACGTCTCCCCACGGCCTGAAGAGCTGGGCCTCGGACTTGTTTCTATTGAGTTTGGCGCCTGAGGCCCGAACGTACCAGTCAGTCAGGTCCAGTGCTCTTCGTATGGATAAAACGTCCATGGCTAAAAGAGTTACGTTGTCCATGTATAAAGCACAGGTCGCTGATGCGATACTTGATCAAATGCTTTTTCAAAATCTAAATTTAGGACTACTAGCCGAATATTTCTGTCTCTCGCGTAACAGATGGCACCTTTAATCAGCACTAAGTTATCTGTTATCTTTCTTCCGGGCACAGCACAAGCTTGATCCGAGTGGGTCACATCCTCTAAAACAGTCGACATGCCTGTCACTAAAATCTTACTAAAAAGTTTACTATCGAAATTTAAAAGCGTGATTAGTTGCCAGTTGTCAGTCTTGTCTCCTTTTCTGTGTAATAGTGAAACTATCCTTACTCTAAAGCTGTCAGGGAGTCTGTCATGAGTCTCAAATTCTTTAAAAACTGTCAACAGTTTGTGTGATAAAATGTCCCAGAAAATCAGATATAATTCAAAGGGAAGTCCATCAATGCCAGGGGACTTCCCCTTTTTAAAATCTTTTAAAGCTTTTTGAATTTCTAAAACTGTAGAATCCTGGGATAAAAGCACATCTGGGCTCTTTACCTTTTTATTTAAAAAGGTTCAAACTTCCTCTAAAACCCCACTGTGAGCCTCTTTTGCACTATATAAGTTATTATAAAAGTTTTCAGTTTCCTTTAAAATCTCTTCTGTGCCGTTACTTCTTTACATCTTAAAATTACACCCCTACTCTGAACTTCAAATAAAACTGACATTTATTCTTTGACTTCTTTAATCTCTTCTGTAAAATCCAATCCACCGTTTAAAAGGTTAAAACATCTCTGCAGTTTTTTCTGCAGCCCCATCATGCATCTTCTTTCCATGTTCTTTTCCCTTTTTCCTATATTTCTAAAAAAACTGTCCTGTCCTTTGTTTAACCATTTACCACCATTGTGCTCGTGAGTCATAAAAGTCCTGGAGGGTCTGCCATTGGCTGAACTGCTCCCTATATTCTCTGACCACTTCTTCACCCAGTAATAGGGAACAATTAAGCTTCTACAACCCTCCTCCTACCATCACACCCGTGGAAAGTGAAATGGTGCAAGACAGCATCATGTGATCAGAAACAAAGAGAGGGTCAATGTTGCATCAGTTGGCGGGCATTCCATTGTAAAAACATAGTCAATTCGAGAGGCTCTGGTACCATCACCACTGAACCAGGTGAAGCCCTCCTCTCTTTGATGCAGTTGTTTAAACAGTCACCTAACTTAAAATCCTTGAATAAATTTTGCAATATAACTGATGTCTTATCGACCTTAAAATCTTCTCCTACTCTCTTCCTATCTGTTTTTGATAAAACACAATTAAAATCCCCTGCTACCACTAGGGGAACCCTACCTAACATGTGGGGCTGCAGCTCCTCTAAAAGTTCATGTCTGTCATTTTTCTCTGTAAAACCATACACTTCTAGAATATTAAAATCTTTACCTAAAAAAGTCAGTTTCACTAAAAGTGCCCGCCCTTTCCTCACCACAGTGCTATCCTTGACCGTGATGTCTGAATTGTTGATTAAAATAGCGACACCATCGTTCATGTTGAAGTTGGAACCACTCCATATTGAGGGCCCCATGGTCCACATCTCCACCCACTTCCTGTAGCTATTTAAAAAGGGCAAAGCACACTCTTGCAATAAAAATATATCTGACTTAAAAAATGTTAAATATGATAAAACATTCTGTGCATATCAGGGTGGATCTCACACTTCTCACATTGATTGTAGAGATAGTGAGGGCCGTGAGCAGTATGGTTAAAATGCAAGCATATAAGAAACAACACAAAGATAAAAAAATGCAGAATTAGGTTAAAATCACATCACCTCATGTTGCATTTGCCTCTCCCTTTCCCCAGAGATGCTAGGATCAGGGGGGCAAGTACTCGTCGCCTCAAAGTCCACAAAGAAAGACTCTTGCGGTTCTTTCTGCGACGATGATCTTAGCATAATGTGCAGAAAAGAGACTTCATTTGGAGATTCGCCAGGCCACATACGGTTTAGATCTTCCAAAAAGGAGCTATCTACACTATAAAAAATTTGTTGATTTGTGGCACTGTTCGTTTTACTTAGATATATTTTGTTAAAACAACACAAACATATTTAGTTTTCCGCCAAAACACAATTGTATTGTGCTTAATCTACTTAAACTGTTTCATTTTCAATTTTACTTAATCATCAATCATTAAACTAACGTAAAGTGTTTAATTTTGTCATTAAAAAAAAAAGAAGTGACGATTTCCAACGCATTTGATGACAGCGCGGAGGAGAGCAAGAGGTACCAGTCAGGTAAGAAAATCTAAAGTTTTTCTTGTGTTATGTCAAAGTCTTTAATTTCTCTTAGAGTTTCTGTTTTGGGATGCTTTTGTTTTGCAGTCTAGTATTGTGTTATCGGTTTATTGCACCGTTAATAGATGATTTTGAGCCGTTGAGAGTAGGGTTGTAACAATATGAGATTTTCACGGTATGATAATCGTCTCCAAAAATATCAAGGTTTCACGGTATACAATATTAAACTATCATTATTATTATAATCATCATCAACAACAATGACCCTTGAAATGAAAACAGATATGGTTTTTGGTTGACATGGTTTATTGTGACAAACTTTTTTTATGAAAATAAGAAAACTTTATGGAAGTATGAATCTACCTTTTGGAATAAAAATAAAAATAAAGCTACACATCTCCCATTTGAACAAAATAAGTAATAGGTTATTTCTCAACAATAAACTGTCCTTCCTCTTTAATATGGGAGAGAAAAATGTGCAGGGTCATGTTTGTTAATATTTTCCTGAGATTATCATAGCAGCATGCATTTTTCTGCTTTTTTTTTCAAGTCAAGTTATGATGAAGAAATGTAACCATGTTGAGATTTTCAGGGCTCAGTCTTGACCGCTGAGGTGAGAGAATGTGTCCACTTGTACTAAACATCCTCTCCGAAGGTACACTCGTGGTAGGGACACAAAGATACTTTCTGCCACATTTGCCAGAAGAGGCATTCATCAGCATGCATTTTCCACCATGCCAGTGGGTCAGTGTCCACACTGATGCTTGAAAGAGACTTGTACTGTCATTTCAGACAGCACCTTATCACTGACATTCTCATTTTCTGAGGTTGCCTTGTTCTGCCTAGATGAAGTGATTCGCTGTAGCAAACCAGATAGACTTTTTCCTTTCTTTTTAGTGGTGGTGGTAGTACTGCTGCTTCCCGCTTCTGCCCAATTTTCTCCTCTTTCTGCTTGAAGATGTTCTCTATCCAAAGGAACTGCTGTTGCATGATTCACAGCTTCTTCCACACATGCCTCAACTGTGTCATCCAGGTTTTTACAGAAGCTTCCTTTAAATCATGCATCCACAAAGCTGGAGATTTGTAGTACTCGTTCAACCTGCTCTGCCCTTGCACGTCTTCTCTCATTACTTGCTTCATCTGTCTGATTAGTAGATTGTCTTCAGCTTGCTCAGAGAGAATTTTGCTGCAAATGTGCTCCAGTACCGGTGTGAGTGATGACAGTGTGACCCGTTTCTCTGATGCCAAGGCATCAGTGAGGTCATAGAGTGGTTGAAGGAGCTGATTGACATTCTCAAGAGTGGCAATGTCATTATCTTTTGGCATGAAATGCCATGTACTCCTGTCACTAGCCAGGACTGCACAGACAGCCTGTTGTTGCTCAAGGAACCTGGAGATCATCTCGTAAGTTGATCCCCACCTTGTTACCACGTCAAGGATGAGGGCATGCTCAGGGAGTTCCAGGTCTACCTGTTTTTTTTTAAATATATATCCTCTTTTCCTTTTCCAACTCCGAGAAAATCATTGAATCAAGTGTCTGCATGCCCTTACTGCAGATTTAACCCTTTGGATCTTCAAGGCTTTGCTAATGGCCAGATTTAAATTGTGACCAAAACAAGTGAGCCAAACACAAGGGAACTCTGCAAAGGCCTTCTTCATATTGGTTGCATTGTCTGTGGTAATTCCGCACAGATTTTCTTTTGAAATCTTCCATTCCTGGAGCATATTATCAAACATCTCGGAGATGTTTTCTGAGGTGTGGTCTTCAGGAAAAAAATGAGACTCCAAACAATGGCACTTAAGCTGCCAATCTGAGGAGAGGTAGTGGACTGTAAAACTTATGAATGGATCCCCACCTCCACTACTGCTGGTCCACAGGTCTGTGGTGGCTGAAATCCACACAGCTTCCTTCAGCTGTTCTTTTTTTATTTATTTATTGATTTAAAAGGGACAGTGCATATGAAGGAACATAGCTTTTCAGTAATGTACATATGCCAAAGTTAGCCCCCAGGCTATTTTACATTTATAGTCCCATGTGAGGTCCTCAACAATACCTTAGTAACACAGCTAAACATTTAATTTAAACATGATTCAACTTAATTTAAAAGACACTACATTTAACAACAACATATAAGAAATTCCGCAGTGAGCAAACAGGGCATCTAATATGGCATACACATACACAGTAAAGTGCTACTCAAAATGCATTAAGTGAATTATCAATTTCTTAAAGTGCTATTAGATGCTGCCAAGTGCTTGATCTAGTTTGGTATACATACATACACTTATAAAGTAATAAAATGAACCGTACCCATTTATCTAAATTACAACAATTAGCATTAGTGGGCACCAGTGTTGGGTGTAACGCGTTACAAAGTAACGCGTTACTGTAATAATATTACTTTTTTCAGTAACTAGTAGTGTAAGGCATTACTCGTCTGAAAATGGTAATATTATTACAGTTTTCCCAAGCTAGTTACTTGCGTTACATTTGCCAGTAGCACCTTCATCACACACAAGGCACACAACACAGAGAACAGAAGGGAAGGGAAGGAGGGCGTGAATGGAACAGTGATTGGTCTGGGTTTGGCACGAGGTATCATTTACCATCACTGATTGGTCGACAGCCGGCAGCAGAGCGGCACGCTCAGACAGATGGGGAAAAATGGAAGCGTCAACAACGGCAAACTCTTTTTCAGAGGAAGGTTCCCAGCAACAGAAAGCTAGTTTCGACGGGTGGAGATTCAGTAATTATTTTGTAGGAGTGCTCCGATCACGATCGGCCGCTCGTTAATGCGCATCTCAGTAAAGCCGGTTCTCTAATCAGCGGTTTATTCCATCAGGTGCGTGAACCATATGTTCATACAACCGTGCCAATAAACGCTGAAAATGAACGTGGATTTGCGCATCTTCTCAGTTAATAACGGCTCTGTGTAGTAACAGCTGCTCTATGTGAAATCACGCACCTGATGGAATTAACCGCTGATTAGAGAACAGGTGTACTGACGAGCAGTAATATAAGTGAGTTGTGTAAACAGTGATTTATGTGACTTCAATTATTTCTTATTAAACTGAAATCGAAAAGTAAAAAGTATTTTTTGGAAAAACCACATCCTGGTGTTAGTCTTCATATGCTGCTGAATAGTGTTAACACGGATATAGAAAAATAAGGAGTGCAAGAGATTGATTCCTAATGTCAGTTTATTTTTAATTAATACTACAGTAGTTCGGTTCCCTTTACATCTTTAACTACCCGTTAATTTATCAATTGAATGGGTGACCTATCCTCATTAATAGAGCAAACATTTGCCCCCCCTGAGAGAATTGGCAGGAGCCGCCACTGATAAAGACCCTAAAGAACACTCCTCCTTTGTATGTTCTCCCTCCATCTGATGCATCTCAGGCAATCATAGAGTAATTAAGAAAAAAAGATGTAACTAGTAATATAACTAGTAATATAACTAGTTACTTTCTCCAGGGAGTAATAAAGTAAAGTAAGGCATTACTATTTTTGAGAGTAATATGTAATATGTAATATATTACTTTTTTGAGTAACTAGCCCCAACACTGGTGGGCACATACTTGATTTGTTTTAAGCCAATGTTTAAGTTTGTTCTTAAAACTGGGTAAAGTCGGGCTTTCTCTCACAGCAACCGTTAATTTGTTCAAGATCTCTATCCCCTTAATTGATAGTACATATTGTCCAAATGCTGTAAGTCTGTGAGGCACCACACAATCACCTCTCGTGCAGTCCCTGGTTACACTTCTGCCTCCGCCTTCATTGGTGGAAAAGTATGTTTTTGAAGGTACCTTGTACATTGGGACTGCCTTCTTCATCAGGTGAAGAAAGCCAGGTTTTTCCACTACTCTAAAGGGCATCATGTCTTTAGAAATGAAATAAGCTACAGCATGATTCAATTCTATCTATCACTTGTTTGGATGTGGGATCTAACTTGATTGCTTTTGCAAGTGACTGTGTGACAGCTGGATCAGGAAGCATCTTTGCAGAGGTAGTTTGACCCTGAAGAATTAACAGAATTATGAACATGATTAGCATGTAAAAAATTAGCATGTTACTACATATAACCACATAATGAACCAACAACATGGATTTAAATAGGAACTGGAATGTGGCTATAACTTTGATGGGGAAGATTAATTCAAAATGTTAAAATACTGAAATATGTCTAATAAATTTTATTAAAAAAACATATTTTTTATTTATTAATTATTATTTAAGAATAATAGAGTATTTATGAAATGTATTTTACTTCCTCAGAAATTCTGGGTTGTCTGATATAATTGGTCTGGATTCTTTGATTGAATACAAAATGTATTATTGAAAATGCAATCAGATAAAATGTAACAACTTTTGTTTGTCTACACAAGAGAGGTTATGAGTTTCAGTCAGTGTTATTTGATGATTATTCTTTTAAATAAAATTATAAAATGCTCATTAAGAGTTCTCTCAGAGTAGCTCTGGATTTGTTCATGTGTTCACGTCTTCACATACAGTGAGTGAGACAGCAGGCGCTTTAAAAACCACGCACATCATGCGTACTTGAGTGTGTACTAGATCTACTAGATGAAATGGGCTGCTCATTCAGAATACAGAGACACACTGAATGTAGAATTAAGCGAGTCGCACACCAGTCTTTTTGCGCTGTATATTCACAGACATGCACATCGCGATTTGATTTACTGCACAGCTATATTTTAATTTATTCATCCATCTATCTATCAAATCGCACATTTTACGTGGCATCTGTATTGTACTGTAATTGTTTCCAATTACAATACTGGATTCCGGGATTCCTTCTGCATGACAGAAATAATATGGTCGTAAGTTATAAATGGAATTTACCTTTATCTTCACGGAGGGACGATTTTCCCGAATATGGGAGAACATGTTCGATGTGTTTCCTCCTTTTGAAGCAACTCTTCGTCCACATATCTTGCAAACTGGATATCCATCTTCAAGTAGAACCCCACGATCGTTTTTCGGATATCCAAAATATTCCCATACTGCAGATTTTAATTTTTTTTTTCGCCGGGGGATAGAGATTCACAGTTTCTGTCTCAGACATTTTCAGCACTGTAAAGGTATGGGTGGAGTCTAAGCAGTCAAGCTGAAAGATGTTGCATATATGCGGCAGCTCGTGTGAAATCTGGTTTCTTTTTTTTTTTTTCTTTTTTAAACCGCGGATAAGCAAATGTGCACAATATGACAATCATACATGTCAATATCGCAATAAACCGACATACCGGTATACCGTTACAACCCTAGTTGGGAGATGTGAAAGCGCACGACTCTCTGTAACATATTGACTTTAGTATATATATATATATATATATATATATATATATATATATATA
This sequence comes from Carassius gibelio, assembly GCF_023724105.1. Taxonomy (NCBI): domain Eukaryota; kingdom Metazoa; phylum Chordata; class Actinopteri; order Cypriniformes; family Cyprinidae; genus Carassius; species Carassius gibelio. Next base: position 3,899,868 of record NC_068418.1, read on the forward strand.
TATATATACTAGGGCTGAAACAATTAGTCGAGATTATCGACAACGTCGATGATAAAAAAAAAATTGATGGCAAATGCTTTTGAGTAACGTTAATAGTTTGATCTCGTATCTGCCTAATGTGAAAGCCTGCAATAATGCAGTTTGACAAGTGTGGCGCTGTAGCGCAAGATTGTAATACACTCTCCTGATTCAATTCAAAAGAAGAAATTGCACTTCAGTTTGAGGAAACCGAGCCGATCCGAACCTTGGATGATTATGTAAATATATACTGCACAGCACGCCTTCCTCTCAATAACTGCATAAACACAACAAAAAACTGACCGCGATGTAAAAGCAGCTCTTAAGAAACATTTGATTACAGCGATGTGGATGTTTGCACGAACTCTGAGGTTCTCCAGGCACTCAGTAAATAAAAGTCCAGTCACGTTTATTTATATAACAGTCCTTTATGCAATAGATATCTTTTCAATATTAAACATGCAAATACAGAGTCAGTGTTGCTAGAATTATAACTTGATTTCCTGTTATAAAGCAGCTCTCCAGTGTGGAGCTAGCTAATGATAAAATCATTTTATAATTGGGGGAAATATTTCATTAAAGTTTTGGTTCTGTGAAAATAAAACGTCCTATCACTTACCTTTACTTGTATTATACATATGGCTTAAAATAAGAAATGTTAAGAGGTAGAATGATTTGTCATTCAGCTACTTCCTCCTATAGCTAATCAAATGGGGAATAGGAGTTTCTCTCTTATCTGATTTTGTGTGCCAAATATATTTATTTGTATAAATTAATTGTATACTAGTAATACATAATGACTTTCAAAAGCAGTAGTAATTAGCTTTATTTGTTAGAATATGTATATTTTAACTAATTATAAAAGCTAAATAATCAATAAATGTCTAACCATGAAATGTAGACCGAGTTTGGAGAGCCCTGGCTCAGCACAGTGAAAGTATTTGAAGATTTGTTTATGAACATGGCAGTGTGGTCATACAATGATTTTAAACCGGACACTACTCTGAGCTGTTTAAATTAAAATGCTCCAGATATGTAATCAGGTTCACCCTTTTGGAATGGTAAACATGACCATATTCATCACTCAAACAAATAAATCACTTAATATTTTGATAATTGAATTGGTTTTTGCTGTTAAACTTTTTTTTTTTTTTTTTAAACATTGCACTTCATGTGTTTACAGATTTGTGCAGAATTTGAGACATACAAAATTACCATAGGCCCATTAGAATCAACAATCTTTGCCAAACTGGATCCGCACTACAAAACTTATGAAGATGTTTGCATACTGAAGAAGAGTCCTTGGACTAAACCGCCCGTCTGCTAGCTGCCTCCCGTCACAGAGGTCAGTTAATTCTCAGCACATAGAGACTTTTTCACCTAGATATAACACTATAGAGACTGTGTCTGTTCCCCGAACTAGAAAATACAAAAAATGTCCAAACCAAGTCATGGTTAACAATTTAATTGAGGTTCAACAATTAAAAAACAAATGCAATATGTATAAACAAATGATAAATCTTGGCTTATTGAATATCAGATCCATTTCTACGAAAACACTTTTTGTAAATAATATGATCACTGATCAAAATATAGATGTACTCTGTTTGACAGAAACCTGGCTAAAACCTGATGATTACATTATTTTAAATGAGTCCACCCCCCAAGATTACTGTTATAAACACGAGCCACGTCTAAAAGACAAAGGGGGAGGTGTTGCTTCAATTTATAACAACGTTTTTAGGATTTCTACGAGGGCAGGCTTCAAGTGGAACTCGTTTGAAGTACTGGTGCTACATATAACATTATCCAGAGAAACAAATGTTAATGATAAAGTTATGTTTGTACTGGCTACTGTATACAGGCCACCAGGGCACAATACAGACTTTATTAAAGTTAGTTCTGGCTGCAGATAAAGTTTTAATAGTTGGTGATTTAAATATCCATGTCAGATAATGAAAAAGATGCATTGGGATCAGCATTTATAGACACTCTGAACTCTATTGGTGTTAGACAACACGTTTCAGGACCTACTCAGTGTCGAAATCATACTCTAGATTTAATACTGTCACATGGAATTGATGTTGATAGTGTTGAAATTATTCAGCCAAGTGATGATACCTCAGATCATTATTTAGTTCTGTGCAAATTTCATATAGCCAAAACTGTAAATTCTACTTCTTGTTACAAGTATGGAAGAACCATCACTTGTACCACAAAAGACTGCTTTTTAAGTTATCTTCCTGATGTATCCGAATTCCTTAGCATTAGAGCTGTAGTCAAGTCCAGCTTTGTCGAGTCCAAGTCAAGTCCAAGTCCAGGACTAGTCGAGACCGAGTCAAGAGCGAGTCCAAAGAGATTTGAGTCCAAGTCAAGTCCAAGTCCAAAAGTTTCGAGTCCAAGTCCAAGACCGAGTCCAAATGAAAGAAAAAAGGGTCCTCTTCAAGACAACATACTTAACTACTGATGATGTTTGTGATGCGAGAGACAGCATATATCTTCTATTCTAAAAAAAATAATTTTACATTATTATTTGTAATAATCAAAAAGCATGTGCAAAGTAACAACTCGGTAGGACAGGGGTCTCCAAACTAGATCCTGGATGGCCAATGTCCTGAAAAGTTTAGCTCCAACTGGCCTTAAAACACCTGGAAGATTAGTGTGTCTAGTAAGAGCTTGATTAGGTTCAAGTGTGTATAGTTAGGGTTAAAGCTAACAGGGGCGTTACACAAGATCCCGGGCCCTATGCATAGGCAGTCCTCATGGGCCCCCATTCCCCCCACCCATGAAAATATCCAAGTAAAATCAAATATATTTCAGATTCATAATTTTCAAGGGCCCTCTCTTCCTGTGGGGCCCTGGTAATTTGTACTGGTTTTACCCCCAGTCTGACCCTGGGAGCTAAACTATAAAGGACACTGGCCCTCTAGAAAAGAGTTTGGAGCTGTAAGGTCAAATTATTTTTATGTACTTTTTATTTTCATTTTATTTACTTAATAATGCTGCTTTTGGTGACATTATGTCTGTGGTCAAAAATGTATATGACTGATGCCTTGGCACAGTGCACAGACACACGTAAAGCTTGGGATATGACAAATGCGCGCGGCAAGGCTAGAAGGGATACGTTTGGCTCTACTGGGCATGCGCACATAAATACAGTGAAATTTATGTCATACTGTGCTAAGGCTTGCATGGACTACTCGGCGCTGTTGGAAACAATCAACTACTCCAGCATGCATTAACCATAATGCATACAAAGTGTTTGCAAAACGATGTGAATTTTAGAATTACAATATTGCGTGGAGCTGTTACTATATGACCTTATCTATGTTGCATGTAAAAATAAAATATGTAATGTAATAATTAGGGTTGTGCCTGAAGCCGAATACCTTATTCGGAATGGCATGGATAATGGCTTAAAAAACGAATAACGGACAAGGAATAATTCTGCCTGAATACTCAGCTGAAGCTGACACAGTCTGGTGTTTGCTAGATAACAGGTGAGTCAGGGGATCAGCGCCAGAAGTGAATGAATGAACTTTATGAGTGAAAAGAGCGTAAATCAAACACCGCATTGTTGTCGCCTCTCTGTGCATCTCTCAGGAATCAGAGCTTGGCAAGAATAATATCACCTATAATAATACATATACACGTTCTATTGTATATATTTAAAAGGCAATGCTATTAACCTTAGACTACGATATAATATGAATGAATGGATTAAGCACAGTGCACTCACCAATCAAACAGCTGTGCGTCAGTCTCTCAAAAACCAAACCAGTTCTCTCGTGAGAGCAGGCTAATAATCAACTTAGATATGAATAGATTTTCTATTTGGCCTACATGTTTGCATCTTTACCTTTTGTTGGTTTGCACGGCACAAACACATCTGTTTAGTGAAGTTCATTAACATTAAGACTCGCTTAAAGTGTTCTGCGTAATGAAAATGTGCCCATTGAATGGATTCAGTTCAAATGATCACTAAACATTTGTCATGACATCTCTCTGTTGCATGATAAATATTATTTTAGAAATTAATAATTAATTTATTTTAACACAACATACTTGTTCAGTGATAACTACGAAAAAACGGTCTTATCAAGTAACTGTACGATGTTGTATCCGAATGCAGATAGGAAAAATATTGTGATTGTTACAGATACAAATACTGGCTGTTACATGAAAATGTAAAGATGTAATGTCATAATTATAAAGTTTTTAAAATGTACATATGTAATTGTTGCATAAGGCTATACATTAATACGTGTTTATTGAAAAAAAAAAAAAAAAAACGATTTAATGTGTTTTCATTTACAATAGCATGAACCATGAGTAGTCGAGTTCAAGTGTTTTTTATTAAAAAAAAAATCGACTAGTAGAAATCAGTAGTCTTGCAACCCCTATACTGTACAACAAAAATTAGTATTTCATTATTGCAAAGGGTACGTTTAAGGCTATCTAGGTGTAGACGTAAATAAAAGACAATCTAACAGGTAGAAAATTAAATCAGAAACATCTAAACTTTTCAGAACGCAGTAAGTGCACCGCTGGTCATGCACATCCTTTCCCAGAACAAAAACTGAAAGCTAAAATGGAGAAACAGATTATCATAGCTGTACAAGGATAGCCATTTTTTTATGAATCTATTAGCAGAGCTACTACAAGGGATGTTTAGTGCTGGAAATCCATTTATTCTTTGCTGAAACTTCACGAAGAGCGCGTTATGGTTGCCCAGCAACAGCAGACGCCAATGGAGCACAAGCGCAGATTACGGAGTGCTTTGGAAATAAGGAGAGCGGCGCGCCTACCGTTTTCCACACATTTTCAGTCACTACATCATACAATGTGGTTTTGTTTTGAAGGAGAATTTTTTTTTTTTTTTTTTTTTGCTGGACTTGGTCAAGACCAACTAGAAGACTTGGCGAGTCCAATGGCCAAGTCCGAGACAAGTCCGGGTGCAAATGAAACGAGTCAGAGACAAGTCCGAGACGATAGAAAAATGTCTCGAGTCCGGACTACTACAGCCCTACATAGCATATCCAAAACCTCAGAACAACTTGATGATGTAACAGAAACTATGGACTCTCACTTTTCTAGCACATTAAAAACAGTTGCTCCTTTACGCTTAAGGAAGGTTAAGGAAAACTGTTTGACGTCATGGTATAATGAGCATACTCGCACCCTAAAGAGAGCAGCCCGAAAAATGGAGCGCAGCTGGAGGAAAACAAAACTAGAGGTATTTCGTACTGCTTGGCGGGAAAGTAACATATCCTACAGAAAATCATTTAAAACTGCTAGATCTGATTAATTTTCTTCTCTTTTAGAAGAAAACAAACATAACCCCAGGTATTTATTCAATACAGTGGCTAAATTAACGAAAAATAAAGCCTCAACAAGTGTTGACATTTCCCAACACCACAGCAGTAATGACTTCATGAACTACTTTACTTCTAAAATCGATACTATTAGAGATAAAATTGCAACCATTCAGCCGTCAGCTACAGTCAGTGCAATATAGACCCCCTGAGGAACAGTTCCACTCATTCTCTACTATAGGAGAGGAAGAATTGTATAAACTTGTTAAATCATCTAAACCAACAACATGTATGTTAGACCCTATACCATCTAAGCTCCTAAAAGAGGTGCTTCCAGAAGTCATAGATCCTCTTCTGACTATTATTAATCCTCATTGTCATTAGGATATGTCCCCAAAACCTTCAAACTGGCTGTTATCAAGCCTCTCATCAAAAAACCACAACTTGACCCCAAAGAACTAGTTAATTATAGACCAATCTCGAATCTCCCTTTTCTGTCCAAGATACTAGAAAAGGTGGTATCCTCACAATTATATTCCTTCTTAGAGAAAAATGGTATATGTGAGGATTTCCAGTCAGGATTTAGACCGTATCATAGTACTGAGACTGCTCTCCTTAGAGTTACAAATGATCTGCTCTTATCATCTGATCGTGGGTGTATCTCTCTGTTAGTTTTATTGGATCTTAGTGCTGCGTTTGACACAATTGACCACAACATTCTTTTGCATAGACTTGAACACTTTGTTGGCAACAGTGGAAGTGCATTAGCATGGTTTAAATCGTACTTATATGACCGCCATCAGTTCATAGCAGTGAATGAAGATTTATCATATCGATCACAAGTGCAGTATGGAGTACCTCAAGGCTCAGTACTAGGGCCGCTTCTCTTCAAGCTTTATATGTTACCCTTGGGAGATATCATCAGGAAACATGATGTTAGCTTTCACTGTTATGCTGATGATACTCAGCTCTATATTTCTTCGCGGCCCGGTGAAACACACCAATTTGAAAAACTAATGGAATGCATAGTCGATATAAAAAACTGGATGACGAGTAATGTCTTACTGCTAAATTCAGAAAAAAACAGAGGTGTTAATTATAGGACCTAAAAACTCAGCTTGTAATAACCTAGAACACTGACTTGATGGTTGCTCTGTCAATTCTTCGTCATCAGTTAGGAACCTAGGTGTGCTATTTGATCGCAATCTTTCCTTAGAAAGCCACGTTTCTAGCATTTGTAAAACTGCATTTTTCCATCTCAAAAATATATCTAAATTACGGCCTATGCTCTCAATGTCAAATGCAGAAATGTTAATCCATGCATTTATGACCTCAAGGTTAGATTATTGTAATGCTTTATTGGGTGGTTGTTCTGCATGCTTAGTAAACAAAATACATCTAGTCCAAAATGCAAGAGTTCTTTACTAGGAAGTATGACAATATTAGCCCGGTCCTGTCATCCCTGCACTGGCTCCCTATCAAACATTGTATAGATTTTAAAATATTGCTTATTACTTATAAAGCCCTGAATGGTTTAGCACCTCAGTATTTGAATGAGCTCCTTTAACATTATACTCCTCTACGTCCGCTACGTTCTCAAAACTCAGGCAATTTGATAATACATAGAATATCAAAATCAACTGCGGGCGGCAGATCCTTTTCCTATTTGGCGCCTAACATTGTTTGGGAGGCAGACACACTCTTGCAGTTTAAATCTAGATTAAAGACCCATCTCTTTAACCTGGCATACACATAACATACTAATATGCTTTTAATATCCAAATCCGTTAAAGGATTTTTAGGCTGCATTAATTAGATAAACCGGAACCGGAAACACTTCACATAACACCCTATGTACTTGCTAAATCATTAGAAGAATGGCATCTACGCTAATTTTTGTCTGTTGCTCTCTTGTTCCGAGGTCACCGAGAATTGCAAACAAATGCACATACACTATTTAACTGAACAGAGATGACATAACTGAATTCAATGATGAACTGCCTTTAACTATCATTTTGCATTATTGAGACACTGTTTTCCAAATGAATGTTGTTCAGTTGCTTTGACGCAATGTATTTTGTTTAAAGCGCTATATAAATAAAGGTGACTTTGACTTTGTCAAATAATGAAACCCTCTTGGTGCCCACTACACAGGTAAGAACAACTGCACTCAACACAACCTTGTATTAAAACATTATTCTCTCACTGGCCACTGGGATTGTAACGATATACCGGTATGACGATATACCGCGCTATAAATATGTACTATTATCATACCGTGTACATTTGCTTATCTATGGTATTGAGAGAAAATAACAAACACAGAATCTCACCTGCGCCTAGGCAACAACGTTCCACCTAAGGGGCCGTTCACATATCGCGCCTAAAACACATGGAAAACGTTAGACCAGCGGCATTCTGATTTTTTCCCAAAGCCGCCTCCTGGCACTTGCGCTCTTGAGGCGTCTGCCGTTGCTAAGCATCAATGACCCGCTCTCTCCATGAAGACACAGAAAATTCAGCAATGGATAAATGAATTTGCAGCACTAAAATTGCTTGCAGTACCTCTGCTACTTGATTTATTTAAAAATGGCAATCCATATACAGCTATGATCAGCTGTTCCTTCATCTTGGCTGAGCTTTCAACGTTGTTACGGGAAAGGTGAGGAAGCTACATGACCTGCGGTGCACTTGCGGCATTATGAAAAGTTGAGATGTTTTTAACTCGATGCGGTGCAGAGGCGCCTGGAAAAAACGAGCGCGTTTGCTACATCTGAAATAACAAACTTGAGCGCGCAAAGGACGTGATATGTGAACTGCCACTAACTGTTCTCTTGCTCCACCCAAACGTACAGCGGAGACAACATCAGAGACAGAGGCCATTATTTCTAATCTCTATCCCACGTCAAATTATGAGTTAAAATTGGCATTAGTAGGCCTATGGGAATACTTTCTGTATTGAAAAGACGAATGCTTATTTGTCCTTGAAGTTAGACACAATTTGCAAAAACTGTAGTTGGAAAGTGGCTGCAAAATGAGGAAACGCATCGAACATGTTTACCTATTCAGAACATCATCATCCCGTGCAGAGACAGCTATACCGTATACCGGTCATCTCTGCTGTTCCAAGGATGTTTTTACTCATATGAAGAGGATCATCTTTTCTGTGTACAGTAGGTGGCCAGCCTATCTGGGCCTGACTGCCGCGGGGGTAACTGTAATTCAGTCGCGTGTTAAAATCATTTGCGAAACTACCGTCAGGTGGCACAAAGGGACGGATTGCGAAATGAATGTAATTGTAAAATGAGATAAGAGAAGGAAGTAAAACAACAATAACATTATGATATAACGTTGTAACATTTAAAAAAAAAAACTAAGTACAATTTGTTAATTTTTAAAATGTAGGATAGTCTTAGGCTACAGTCTACTAAACAAAAATTAAAAGAAGACCTTTACACAAAGGATCATATGCATGCTATTTTTATTAAACAGTAAATAAATATAATGTCTATGTATATATATATATATATATATATATATATATATATATATATATATATATATATATATATAAGCTAAATGTTTTAATTTCATTTGCATTTCGGTTCTTGGTTTAAAAAAAATCCTCAGGTTCCTTATGCAGAGCGAAATGGGAAGGGTCCAGCATTTAGCAATAATTAGTATTAACTCTGTTATTATTCTTGATTTTTCAATCTACCAACACTTTGCATTTTTGAATTATGCCTTATGTGTGACCAAAAATTAAATATTATTTGTTTCAGCTGTTTGATCGCGGTGGTGCATGGCGCACATATTCACTGGAAACAGCAGTTGTTCACCAGACATTCGGCATGAGCACTTTGACATATTGTTAATTATGATTTATTTTCCATCGATACTGAAATGCACACAGCCTATTTACCTCGTGAATAATAGTTAAGCTTCAAATGGGCAACATCACGAATATGGAAACGTTTGGATTTCTCCCGATTGAGAAAACCTAACCTTACCTTATGCTTAGCTTTAAATTATTATTATTATTATTATTATTATTATTATTATTATTATTATTACTAAGCTTATATTATTGTGTGACAATTTATTGTGAAGAGGAAAACCCCTTGAGATGTAACATCTTGTTTTCGAGGGGACCTCGAATATTATATACTGCAATTATATCTATCCATTAGAATTATATATTTTTAATTATTGTTTTGTTCTGATAAATTTGTTAAATAGATTTGTTGTAAAATATTTTCTTATAGCCTATTCTCTTCCTCACAAAATTTTTTTTTAGCGTGTTTAAAAAAAAAAAACGAAAAATAGGTGATTAATCCGTTAAAATGAAACATATACACGACTCATATATTTTTTTCCTCTAACAAACTTAATTTATTTTTTAGCATGTTTAAAAAATAAAGAATAAAGAAAACATTCAGCAAATGAAAATAGGTGATTAATCCGTTAAAATTTGTTACTCTTGGTTAAGAGTAATTATAATTATTTAACAGAGCCTGGGACCAATCTAGGCTATCCAGGGTTTTTTTGTTGTTAGTAGTAGTAGATATAATGCTGCTTCTGTCAAGATGATTTATGACTTTGACCTTTGACAGGTTGAACTTCCGGTAACCTTATGATGGATGGGCGGAACAAATGAGATCAGGGGTTAACCTATGACCTTTCCACGCATCGATCATATGGTTTTGACAGAAAGTTTTACCCTATTGACCTAATTAGTTCTAAATCATGGTTTTGACGGCTAGTTTAATCGGTACATGAAAGACTCCCCACACATCGTTCATGCCGTTTTGACAGAAAGTTTTACCCTATTGACCTGTTAGTTCTAAATTAAAACGGTATATGAAAGACTCCCCAATCATCGATCATGTGGTTTTGACAGAAGTTGTTTGAAGTTGTGTCAGTTAGCTTGTTTGAACTTTATCCCAGTTTGTTTGAACTCTGTGTCAGTTAGCTTGTTTGAACTTTATCCCAGTTATAAGGTTATGTGTCTGTGTGTGTGTGTGTGTGTGTGTGTGTGGATATACGGCTTCTCCCCCTCCCATTACGTTTATGAGCAGTGTATAAATGGGGTCGGTGTGTTCTACATTTATATATATATATATATATATATATATATATATATATATATATATATATATATATATATATATAAAACATCCTATAATTTATATATATAAAACAATTAAAGGTTGAAAAACATTTCAGTTATATAATTTATATAATCTAAAACACATTTTAATTATTTCACATTTATATATATATATATAAAACATTATATAATTTATATAATCTAAAACACATTTTAGTTATTTCACATTTATATATAAAACATTTTATAATTTATATAATCTAAAACACATTTTAGTTATTTCACATTTATATATAAAACATTCTATAATTTATATAATGTAAAGCGATTTAACCAAGGTTGAAAAAACATTCTGTTCTTTTAAAAAAGGTTATAAATTAAACTGTATAAAAAATATACTGAAACCGACTGTTTCAGATAAACAAGATCCAATGTTTTTTTTTTTTTTTTTAGAGAGCAGAAAGGAGGTATTTTCACACACCTTTGATCCAGCGTCTGTGTTTGCACGCCACAGTGCACACTCGTCGGAATTTACTACAAAATCATAATATCTTCAAAGCCATTTTTTAATTAAAACCAAACATATCTCACGCGGGAGTACCATGTTTTTGACAGTTTTCTGACGGTTCACCAATGAATTACGGTTGGTGCGCGGCTAGCATCTCTTGTACCCCTCTCTCTCTCCCTCTCTCTCCCTCTAATGCCTGTGTACACACATTCGTCTCCAAGTCTTATTTTCTTCTTTTAATGAATATAAACACATTATACCTTCACAAACAATATAAAACAAAACATTTACATTAGTTTTGTTCATCACTAAAAATATACATTTTACCAGGATCGGGGAAAAAATATATAATTGAACAGAATGAAGAATATGGTCTATTGAGGAACCCGGACGTGTCATTGACACAATTCTGTTAAATTCATTTCACATTATTTGTTGCAAGACATTTTCTATATTATATTTAAAACCTTTTATATCCATCTTTATATCATATCTTTTTCAAAAAGCTGTTTAATTATTTATTTTAACCGTACACCTACAGTACCACCATACAATAATATGCTGCATGCACGTACACTTTTAAGCGATCTGAATTATGACTAGCCTATAAATTTCATCATAAGCCACGTGTACCTTATTATATCACTATAATATCCACGGCGCTGTACAAATTTGTATTCTGATAAACCATATAAACAAGCGGACATACGTGTGGACATATCAAGTTAAAAAGAGACTTATCTCTATTTTAAACAATATTAAATTATATATGACGGCATGTTACTAAACCGGAAACATACATTTTAAACAAGTATTCATCGTTTTTATAAAACACATCACAGTTACAGACATGTTACTAAACCAAAACAAATAATTTTATCATACATTTTTTTTAATCATATATTCAATCAATACTTATACAACATATACAAACACATTTTAAACATATTTTAAACAAAAACTAATCATAAACGCAGCCTTCTCAAAATTACAGACATGTACAATCATGCTGATCACATATTATGGGATATTCACACTTTTAGCCACTAATACGTTTTAGGATAATGAAAAACACCAACGTCTGAGGGGTGTCAAAATATATCCAGTCCCCAAAACCCACTCAGACTCCAGGGGTTAAAGAATATGAAAATAAATAATTATATAATGACATCAGGCTACTAAAGCAATTCATTAAACAAAAAAAGGTATTCAACATTTAAGTTAATCAAACTTATAAAACACACCATACTCTTCTTTTTTTTTTAAAAAGATAACTTATTTTAAATGTGATAGCATAGTATATATACAATAAACATTTCTGATGATACATATACAAATTTATCCCTTACATTTTTAGACCGGTGAGAGATGTCCAAACATGAATGAAATATCCCCAAAATAAAATAATACGACTTAAAAAATAAAATAAAAATGATTAAATCATAAACAGAATCTCACAGGTCTTTGTAGTGAAATGTATGTGAGACCTGAGGGGCTGCTTCACACACACCCCGCGCAGGCGAGGGTGGAGTTCCAGACCGCATGATCAAAGTGTACATTAGAATGGATAGAATGGTGTACATAGAATGGTGTACATTATTTCAAAGCTAACATTAATGTAATGTTTTTTTAATAATCAGTACCCCCCAGTACATCTGATGTCCGTTGATTCTTAATTCAACAAAATGATGATATGTATTACCTAAAATATTTTATATAATATTATATAATAAAAAAATTATTTATATCATATCATATTATATCATATCATATATATGATTATATTATATTAGATGTGTCATGCATTAATCACTTTAGATTCTTTAAAGTTCTTATTTTTAGCACCATCTTCAAAGTTTTCATACCATCTCTCTCTCCCTCTCTCCCTCACACACACTCTCTCTCTCTCCCTCTCACACACACACACACTCTCTCTCTCTCTCCCTCTCTCCCTCTCTCTCTCTCTCTCTCTCACACACACACACACACACACAATATGAAACATGATGCCAAAGTCTTTCTGTATGTTTTAAAAATAAAAAATATTGATTTAGCTTTAAATCTATACTGAGGAGCTCGTTTGTTTGTCACAGTATAGACTGTGAAGTTTAGATGAAGTTGTTTTATCTTTTAGAAGAAAGACCCTCGATGGTATTCAACCATTAAAGATGGTTCAGGAAAGACCCACACGTCCTAGAGATGTAATTTATGTGCGTTGCTACGGTCGTAAACCTTTCACATATCCACGGTACTTTCAGACACAGAGCAGGAAAGACATTTGCAGGCCCTCTGCTTAGCCGTCCCAAAATACCTCCATTTAAAAGCAAAAATATTAAAATGACCGCCTGTACATCTAACAGGCTGTAGTTCTATTTTATATGTTTTGTATTAAAAGTACTTACTTTTGTATTTAAATCCTTATTTAAAACAATATATTTAACCGACAGTATCCCCCCAACGTGTTTTCCATCAGTTGTTTGCCCTTCAGCCTTATTAAGTAGTGCTTTTCATTTAGCCTACTGTAAGATCCCTTTACAATAGTCTAATGAAAGTTAACTTTTCTTAAAGTTTATAGTTGTATTTTACTGCATCCCCATCCTTCTATCCTGTAGATTGTATGCGTACTGTAAAATAACAAATATACATCTTGCTTAAAGTCACTAAAATAATTACACCTACAATTTGAAACGTGTTTAAACACATTGTGTGTCACTAAAGCAAGGCACACCGTCTATCGTCTTATTTTTTTAAATAACCGATGACAAATCGTCTCTTCATATAATTTATCCACCCGAGTGCTTTTCTCACACGAGTAGAAAACTCTTTCTCTTTGGATGTGTTTGGCAGAAACATAATTTCTACATCAGAAAATTTTTTAAATGTACGCTGAACTTTTCTCATTCGACAGAAATACTATTTTCAAATTATTTACCCGGCCTATAACACTCGGTGTAAATGTTCTTACCTAGAACAGAAAACATACACTTTGACTGTTTTGTAGATGCCAACAGATCATGTCAAGGGTGTTTCACATCTAAGAATCACAATTCACAGTTTTGTAAATCACATTTTTCTTACACCTCGAGATTTGGCCGTATCAAGATTTCGGAGGTCCGTTCACAATTTTTTATGTCGGATCCTACGTTTTTATGCGATCTTTGTGCGGCGTCATCGTAATAGAAATAAATGAAAATTAAGAAATTAAGTAACAGTTTTTTCTCTTTGAGATATTTCTTTTAGCTCAACTTTGTGTCTGTCCAAAAGTGTGATCGCATGAAGCATCGAAGCAAAAATTAAGTCTAGCTGTTTTACACTTAAAACTATTACAACTTAAACAAATCAAACGGTACACTCGTTAAAGTTTAAGTTTACTCGTTAAGTAAATTTGAGCGACCAAATCACTAAGAAAGAGAGTATAGCAAGAAAACTTAGCGTTTACAACGCATATACAATTCAGAATACAATTGTTAAAGTATTTTTTTTTTGTTAAATGTTGATTTGTAAATTATATTTTTATTACTCCGTTAGATTTAGTCATCGTGTTCGGATAGCCGATGACACAATTCACATTTTTATTTTTAAGACTCCTGTAAGTTCATGCTAACTCTCGCGTGGGAAAGAGAGCGGGGTGAGTGTATTCTATTTATTTAAAAAAAATTATTAAACATTTCCCCCGAACATTTTTTATTATTTTGACAAAACACGACAAGACGACATTAAACAATGTTATCAGTTCCTACGGCCATCTTCTTCGATTCAAATAAAGCAACATCTCCGGTGTACGTGTGTATGTGCTAAACATCTTTGCTTCTCCACTTTTCCAGATTTGTTAGATGGGCTACCGTTGTAATACAAACACATTTGAGAACTACGACGTAGTTTTTGTAACGGTTATAGAAAAATGCCGTACACACTTTTGCATTTCATAATTCAGTGATTTTAGCTGTAATGAGCACATAAGACAAAAATTGTGATTGTGAAAAAAATTGAGATAGTCGACCGATCTGTTGACACGTTGTTTTGCAGTTTTCAAACATACACTGCCTGTTCATAGGAATTTTACGGCATAAAAATATCGCCCCTACATCTAGAGCTCTTGTTCATATAGCTGATGACCATGTTCACATTGTTTCAACATCTCCGCTCGACATTAAAGAGTAGGCCTATGTGTACTCTCCTTCGGTCATAAGCATTATCATCTGCCGTGCGCTGAGATTTTTCTGCTTTGTCCACTTTTGACGGATTTGCTAGAGGGACTATGTCGCCTTGTTGTAACGTGATTACGTTTAAGATCCATAAGATTGCACTACATTCACCTGAAAAGGTTATAGATATAGTCTTTTATACAGGAAATGTGTATCGGAATAACAATTACCTAATAGTGAAGTCCGCTCTTTTAAACTATTGTGAAAACTTTTAATGTTGATCCGGCCCACCAGCCGTGTATCTTTTTCATTGTTTTTAGATAAAGACTATTCTCAGAGTTTGGTCAAACAGACAAAAACATGAACAAAATAGAGTACAAGATGATTAAATGATTGTCAAGAGAGTGTTTAAACTGAGATTGTGATGCACTTTAGAGCTTTTTCTGGTCTACCTATGTCACAATGACAAATAATAGCCACTACCTCGACTTTTAAAATGAGCCTTACCATCTTCTGTTATGACTCTTATACTTAATACAAACCCATCTACTACACTAAAGTTAGACATTAAAAGTCATGGATGTCATGGATGTGGTATTTTCATCGTATGCATCTCTAAACAGTACTTCAAAAAATAAACCGCTGTTGATAAGTCGTTCATTTAAGTGAGAGGCGGGATGATTTTGACCGTTTTAGTCATTCGTCGTGCTTAAGGTCTGATCCAGGAAACCGTGCTACGACTGTAACTGCGCTGTCACGTCTAAATAACCCGCTCTTCTTTAAGAAAACCGCGAGGCGAACAGTTTCTGACATCTATTAATTCACTTCATTTTTTTCACCACCACAAATATTTTGTTTAGCATACATATTAGTTTTAGTCAGTTACATAGACGTCACGCATTAAGTTTATAGTTATTTTAAATAATTATGATGGAGTTACAGGTTTAGGTTAGTGGGGTGCCTGTAAGCGGTGACAACTTTGAGCATCGGAGACGACGGTGTTACTCAAACAGCCCATATCTTTATCTTTTAACAAAAACTGTCGTATTACGCGTTACTAAGACAAAATCTGTAACAGCGTTCATTAATATGTTGAAATGAAAATAAACACACAAAACTTTATAATGACCGTGAGTTCAATATAGCCTAACACCGCATTGACAAATGTTTGTTCTAACGCTTTCGCCCAAAAATTGCGAGATTTCTTAACGGACGCTAGAGCGAACTGTAAACCACACACTTCCTCATCGCATTACGCTAAGAAACTGCACATGGTTAAAGCTATTACACCATAAACTGTCTAAAGTTGTTAATGTACAAGCACAGTAAACTATTTCTACAAAAAATATCATTGCACTACTGTTTTTGCATACAATACATCGTTCAACAATACTTTTGCACACTCATTCGACTTTATTTATTACCGCCGTTCTCACGTTCCTGCTGTTCATAATGTATATATAATCCTTCATTGCTCGGTTCATCATGTACATACGATCCCTACATTGCATTCATATTTATATTCTGTATATACTCTGATCAATATCGTATATAGCAACTACACTTTATATTCTGTATAGCTTTACTTACTCTGCACTTTTATGTATATAAAACACTATATTCTTGCACTTCTGGTTAGATGCTAACTGCATTTTATTAGCTCTGTACTTGTACTCTGCATAATGACAATAAAGTTGAATCTAATCTAATCTAAACAAGTACAATCGTACGCTTCCAGGACTTTGCAAATTCTTTCTGTTTAAATTAGTTTAAACTGACTTTCGCATTCTTATCTTATTTTCACCAACTAAGTGTTATTCCTAGGCCTCGCGGATTGTTTTCTAGTTTTGGCCCTCAACCTCTTTGTTCATACGCAGTGATATCTCTGTGAATCTGCTCGATTTCATAAAATATCTTTTACGTTATATCATTATACTATCCTAGTTTATATCAGATACAAGTTTGTTTCTTCATATTTCTCTTACATCTACCCCCGTTAGAGTATCCGCGACAGTATACTCATTGTAATGTGCTAAATCATTAAAATCCAAAAAATGAACTCTGAGAAAGAATATCCGGTGAAAGGATTCAAACTTTTATTTCAACAAAACAGTGTTGAATTTACAATGAAGTAATGAAGAAAGTGATCAAATTGTTATTACAAACAATAGGGATGACATGACATCACAAGTTATCTAGCCAGAAAAGAAAATCTCGGCAGGCCCTCAAGTTTTGTTCTACTATGAAATTGACGACGGTTTCAATAATTTCATGTATTGCGAAACCATAATGTTTAGCGACTAACATCACACACAAATCCGTTATGCACGTACACAGACAGAGAGTCTCGTTAGTGTACATCTCGTCGCTACATTCGGCCGTCACATACAGAATTTTTCTGGTCGTTACACAAATCGGCGCCTTGCTGGTCGTATACAAGCTCGTCAAATCAGGCCACGGATTATTTTTCAGTCTTCTTACAACGTCCATTTCTTTCTTGAGATTTGTTACGCGCTTGGACTCCGTCGTAAAATCATGATTTGGATCAGATGCATCGTCTATGATTTTACGCATCACATCAACCATTTGCTCTCTGTAACATTGTTTAAACATAGAGTCTATGTTGGCTTTTACAGGACACATCTTTCCCTCGGCACAGCCGCACTCCACTCGCTCATCCGCAGCAGCGCTGGTAGTGGCGGACATCCTTTTCAGAATTTGTTCCAAGACGTAAACCGAGTGTTTTTTTAAATCCACGACGATCCAGTGTTTTTTAAAATCCACGACAATCCAGATGAAAAATGAGAGAGTGCATCAGTTTCAGACAAATTTGATCGTTGAAGCCGATTCTGTCAGTCCACGTAGATAATATTTTGATTGAAAAGATGTTGCAGTGGCTACGTCGACCGCGCTGTAAAAACCCTTGTTCGCGGATCATAAGAAAACCTGCGATAACTGCAGAGTTTATGAGGTCAGGCGCTCACAGGGGATAAAGACTAGCTATAGTCATGAGGAAGTAGCGGTGGATCCTTTGTACATTCTACCAAAAAATAGGTTGTGGGTGTTGCGCTCAAAAAGCGGAGGAGGGTGAAGGGGCCGTGGTTAGGGTTTGACTTGCGAGAAATATGAAGAAACAAACTTGTATCTGATATAAACTAGGATAGTATAATGATATAACGTAAAATATATTTTATGAAATCGAGCAGATTCACAGAGATATCACTGCGTATGAACAAAGAGGTTGAGGGCCAAAACTAGAAAACAATCCGCGAGGCCTAGGAATAACACTTAGCTGGTGAAAATAAGATAAGAATGCGAAAGCCTGTTTAAACTAATTTAAACAGAAAGAATTTGCAAAGTCCTGGAAGCGTACGATTGTACTTGTTTAGATTATATTAGATTCAACTTTATTGTCATTATGCAGAGTACAAGTACAGAGCTAATAAAATGCAGTTAGCATCTAACCAGAAGTGCAAGAATATAGTGTTTTATATACATAAAAGTGCAGAGTAAGTAAAGCTATACAGAATATAAAGTATAGTTGCTATATACGATATTGATCAGAGTATATACAGAATATAAATATGAATGCAATGTAGGGATCGTATGTACATGATGAACCGAGCAATGAAGGATTATATATACATTATGAACAGCAGGAACGTGAGAACGGCGGTAATAAATAAAGTCGAATGAGTGTGCAAAAGTATTGTTGAACGATGTATTATATGCAAAAACAGTAGTGCAATGATATTTTTTGTAGAAATAGTTTACTGTGCTTGTACATTAACAACTTTAGACAGTTTATGGTGTAATAGCTTTAACCATGTGCAGTTTCTTAGCGTAATGCGATGAGGAAGTGTGTGGTTTACAGTTCGCTCTAGCGTCCGTTAAGAAATCTCGCAATTTTTGGGCGAAAGCGTTAGAACAAACATTTGTCAATGCGGTGTTAGGCTATATTGAACTCACGGTCATTATAAAGTTTTGTGTGTTTATTTTCATTTCAACATATTAATGAACGCTGTTACAGATTTTGTCTTAGTAACGCGTAATACGACAGTTTTTGTTAAAAGATAAAGATATGGGCTGTTTGAGTAACACCGTCGTCTCCGATGCTCAAAGTTGTCACCGCTTACAGGCACCCCACTAACCTAAACCTGTAACTCCATCATAATTATTTAAAATAACTATAAACTTAATGCGTGACGTCTATGTAACTGACTAAAACTAATATGTATGCTAAACAAAATATTTGTGGTGGTGAAAAAAATGAAGTGAATTAATAGATGTCAGAAACTGTTCGCCTCGCGGTTTTCTTAAAGAAGAGCGGGTTATTTAGACGTGACAGCGCAGTTACAGTCGTAGCGCGGTTTCCTGGATCAGACCTTAAGCACGACGAATGACTAAAACGGTCAAAATCATCCCGCCTCTCACTTAAATGAACGACTTATCAACAGCGGTTTATTTATTGAAGTTGTCATGATTCTGCCCTCGTGTCCTTGATTTTTCCTAGTCTTGAGGCAGGATCATGGCAGACCCGTGTTTTGTGTTCAAGCACATGGCCTTGTCTTTGGGCCATGTGCTTGTGTTCTTATTCCCTTGCCCCGCCCCCCTTGTTATCCTAGTCTTGTCGTGATTGTCCTATCTGTGCCACCTGTCGTGTCTTGATTAGTTCCCCTATTTAGATCTCCTAGTGTGCTCTGTCTTGCGTCGGTTCATTGTTCATCACTTGTGATTGTACCACATTTGTGATTGTGATTGTTCCTGAAGAAGTGTTTTGTATTTCCGTGAGTGTTTGTTTATAGTTAGTGTTCCCGTGCTTTGAGTCTTTGTTTATCTCGTTAACTCAGTCCTGTTCAGTTATTTTGTATTTCCCTAGTCAGTGTTTTCCCCCTCGTGGGTTTTTGTTTTCCCTTTTTGTTAAATAAATCCTGTGTTTCGTTACTTCCTGTGTGCACCTGAGTTCCTCCCTTACCAAAACCCTGACAGAATGAACCGACCAAAAGGGAACTCAGCAGACAGGAGGCAATGCTGGATGTCATCAGCCAGCAAGCGGGATGGTTTTGAGGGCTCTCGCCTAGTGGTGTTCCGGGGGACCAGGGGAGGTCGTTCCGGAGTAAGCGGTCGAGAGGAGGAGCCACAGAGGTCCACCTACCCACCTGCCAACGATTCCAGAGGGTCGTGTCCTGGCCGTGGCAACCCTGGGGGACCAGGCAAGTTCCTCCCAGAATCCTGAGGCACCTCCCACTTCCTTCAGTCTCCCCAACAAGCGAGGGAGACGGTTTTCGTGGGAGTCAGCCTCGGAATCGTCGGCGTCAGAGTCTGCCCTGCCCGAGACCGAACTTCCCCAACCCGTCTCTGTCCCAGCGGTGACCTCTGCACCGCGGCCTAGAAGGAAGAGGAGGAAAAAGGGGTCTCCCGGTCCTGCGACTCTGTCGCCTCCTGCAGCGGTGAGCGTGCCCGAGCCAGCAGCGGTGAGAGCTGGTGTGCCCGAGCCAGCAGCGGTGAGAGCTGGCGTGCCCGTGCCAGCAGCAGAGAGAGCTGGCGTGCCCGTGCCAGCAGCAGTGAGCGCTGGCGTGCCCGAGCCAGCAGCGGTGAGTGTGCCCGAGCCAGCAGCGGTGAGCGTGCCCGAGCCAGCAGCGGTGAGCGTGCCCGAGCCAGCAGCGGTGAGCGTGCCCGAGCCAGCAGCGGTGAGCGCTGGCGTGCCCGAGCCGGCAAAGAAGAGAGCTGTATGCAAGTCTGCAGTCGTGAGAGCGGAGGAGAGTGCCGCGGCCGACTCTGCAGCAAAGACTCTAGTACAGTCTGTCTCATTTCGTAAGGAGATGCCAATTATCCTAGCAGCTAAAGCCTTCTCAGATTATTTGTCTATTCTTGTCCGGATCCTAGAAGTCCCCGCCAGTCCTGTCTTGTCCCCAGACCCTGCCCCCAGAAGTCCCGAGTGTCCAGCCGTTGTCTCCCCGTGTCCTGTTATCCCCCCGTGTCCCGTAGATGTTGTCTCCCCGAGCCCAGTAGATGTCGTCTCCCCGTGTCCCGTGAGTGTTGCCCCGTGTCCTGTTGATGTAGCCCCGTGTCCCGTAGATGTCCCGTGTCCTGTTGTCTCCCCATGTCCAGTAGATGTTGTCCCCCCGTGTCCAGCTGTCGTCTCCCCGTGTCCCGTGAGTGTTGCCCCGTGTCCAGCTGATGTTGCCCCGTGTCCTGTTGATGTAGCCCCGTGTCCAGTGAATGTTGCCCTGTGTCCCGTAGATGTCCCGTGTCCTGTTGTCTCCCCGTGTCCAGTAGATGTCGTCCCCCCGTGTCCAGCTGTCGTCTCCCCGCGTCCCGTAAGTGTTGCCCCGCGTCTTGTGTCTGCTCCTGTCATGTCCTCTGTCGGTTGTCCCGAGACCCCTCCCCACCCCTCACCACCCAGACCTGCCCGTACCCCCCGTCGTCAGCCTTCGTCTTGTCCTCCTAAGATCCCTACCCCTCCCTCCCACCCTGGTCTGTCCCCCATGAACTTTGTGCTCCTGCCTCCTCCCCTTCCCTGTTTGCTTTTTTTGATTTGCCACCCCAACCCTGCCATTGTGTATTCATGTTTGTCGTTGTTATTATTTGTCATGTCTTGTTGGTTTGTGTCTGTGTCCCAGTCTGTCATGTCCCGTGTTTGATGTTCCCTTGAGGAGCGTCTGGAAGCCGCTCCTTAAGGGAGGGGTTCTGTCATGATTCTGCCCTCGTGTCCTTGATTTTTCCTAGTCTTGAGGCAGGATCATGGCAGACCCGTGTTTTGTGTTCAAGCACATGGCCTTGTCTTTGGGCCATGTGCTTGTGTTGTCTTATTCCCTTGCCCCGCCCCCCTTGTTATCCTAGTCTTGTCGTGATTGTCCTATCTGTGCCACCTGTCGTGTCTTGATTAGTTCCCCTATTTAGATCTCCTAGTGTGCTCTGTCTTGCGTCGGTTCATTGTTCATCACTTGTGATTGTACCACATTTGTGATTGTGATTGTTCCTGAAGAAGTGTTTTGTATTTCCGTGAGTGTTTGTTTATAGTTAGTGTTCCCGTGCTTTGAGTCTTTGTTTATCTCGTTAACTCAGTCCTGTTCAGTTATTTTGTATTTCCCTAGTCAGTGTTTTCCCCCTCGTGGGTTTTTGTTTTCCCTTTTT
Organism: Carassius gibelio; assembly: GCF_023724105.1. Classification (NCBI taxonomy): domain Eukaryota; kingdom Metazoa; phylum Chordata; class Actinopteri; order Cypriniformes; family Cyprinidae; genus Carassius; species Carassius gibelio. The sequence continues at coordinate 3,922,101 of NC_068418.1, forward strand.
GTTAAATAAATCCTGTGTTTCGTTACTTCCTGTCTGCACCTGAGTTCCTCCCTTACCAAAACCCTGACAGAAGTACTGTTTAGAGATGCATACGATGAAAATACCACATCCATGACTTTTAATGTCTAACTTTAGTGTAGTAGATGGGTTTGTATTAAGTATAAGAGTCATAACAGAAGATGGTAAGGCTCATTTTAAAAGTCGAGGTAGTGGCTATTATTTGTCATTGTGACATAGGTAGACCAGAAAAAGCTCTAAAGTGCATCACAATCTCAGTTTAAACACTCTCTTGACAATCATTTAATCATCTTGTACT